>NC_057685.1:14117641-14210141 GCF_014466175.1 Vespula pensylvanica
TTTTGTTATGTATAAAGACGGAACGGTATAATTATGCAGAGTAAGTATAAATAAAACTCAGAAAAATATTTTCTCTCTTCGTGAAGAAAATAATCAGGAACTAACAATGGTTATCGCTTTTTGTGATTCATTTAAAGAGAACGAAATGTCTGGGTCTTATACAAATGAAATATTTCAGGTTGCTTGGCAACGTCGATAAGTAAAATTAATTTCTCATTAATGACGCTAACAGTCAATTACAAAATACACAGTTTATTTAACGGATCAATATGAAATTAATGTGACGAGCGAATTTCAGTATGTGACATAGCAAATAATAATTGCACGATAACCGCAACAATTAGCGCATAGTATTATCTTACTCGCTTGATTATTCGACTTATACAGGAAAATCCTGGAATGACAATAGTCATCGTTTCCCATTAATACTTGGAAAAGTGGTCGATGCTTTCTAAAATAGGATTGAACACTTATGCTATTCAAACTGCATATTATTAAGCATTGAAATTACGGCTTTGTCGAATCGAAATTAATTTCGTCCTTTCATTACATATACGCGATTATCTCTAAAAGACAGAAATCCGAAACAAAATTATTTTGACTTTATCGTTGTATTTAAACGTTCAATTTTTCTTAAAAAAGTTTTCTCGCCAACGTGGATGTTCAACGGTCTGAAAGAAAGAAATAGAGTGCCTTGATGTTATACCAGTAGCAACATAAAGAAGTTCGCGAAAGTAAAGAATTGTGTAGGCACTCCTAAAGTGAAAATTAATGACTGTGCGAGCAAAGAGGAGGATATAAAGAAAGATAGAGAGAAAAGAAAAGTATATTCTTTCTACTTCATCAAAATATGTAGCTCTTATTAAAATAAACTATCGTCTTATGTTAATTAAAATCCAACTGTATACCGCTTTTTATTTCATTGGAACAAAGTACCAAGCTTAGAACGTAGAATTTGTAATTAAATACATATCAGTCCTTGTATATCTTTAATAATGAATCTCCGAAATATTAATGGCTCTTTTAAAAACGTAATCAACATATTAACGATATTCTATTATTACAATTTAAGATCATTCGATATCGTTCTGGTATATAAAATTAGAAAGTTCACAATGAAGCAATTTTGATTTTACATTATTCTATTATATTGTTTTATAAGAATTTATATATGTAAATGTCAAGGTATACAATCGAGAGTAATATCGTTTATAAATAGTTAAGAGGAGCTTTCGTGATTACGCTTTTAAGAAAAACCGATACGTGGGGATATTTTTCTGTCCTTTCTCTCTCTCTCTCTCTCTCTCTTTCTCTTTGTCTGTACATTGAAAGAAGAATAGCTATACACACCGATTAACTTCCTCTTATCGGAATTAACGATATTTAAATATATTCAACTCTTTCTCTGTAAATCGAGTGCTTGTTCGACGAATTCGCACCGCTTGCAAATTTTTTTACGGATTAAATACTTGCATTTCGTTCATAAATAAATCGAATGTTAATTGATTGTTCGTTGACCAAACTTTTTCCTAATCGACCAATTTGTCCGAACAATTTCAAAATAACGAAACTAATTTCGAAGGAAAAACGATTCAACGTTTAACGATCTCAACAAGTTTTTTTCTTTTTCTTTCTCTTTTCTTTTTTTTTTTTCTTCTTTCTTTTGTCTTCCTTAAAGATACAACAATGAAAGAGCTAAGAATAGCAGAGTATTCTTCTTTCAGGCTGTTTGAAGATCCCCAACTTTTTGAGGCAAAATAAGAGTCTTTGGGTGTCGTCGACGGATCGTCGTTCCGACGAAAAACCACCCGCAGTTTTCACTCTTCACGCGTATGAGTACGTACACAGACGCAACCCAGGAGATCCCTTTTTTCTCTCCCTCTCTTTTTCTCGTTTATTTTCACCCCATATATCGTCGTAGTAACAACGTCGTAGTAACAACGATCTCTACGTAAAATCCGTATTTGTTTGAGCAGCACTTTTCACGACCCAGATGCGTATCCATCCTCCTTTTAATTATCCGTACTTTCTCTCTCTCTCTCTCTCTCTCTCTGGCTCTCTCTTTCTCATCAGTTGGCTCATTCACATACAAACTGTTTGTCATTTCTATAAATGCCTGACGCTATTTTTGGTCGACCACTTTTCCCACTTCTCTTGGTTTTTCTCCATTCAAAGAATCCAATCTGTGACACTTATTCTTTTAATAACCTACGTATTCACATATTCATACATTTATCCAAGACAATGAGTATAATAAAAATCTCCACGGACATATGAACTCGTTAAATATAAGATATTACAGGAAAATAATAGAACGATCGATTACGTGTCCGATATTGTTTCCTCGTTCGATAAATTTACATCGAGCATTACATTAATCACGAGGAAACATTAATCTGATTTATTACTTATGATCTCGAATTTACAATGGATCGATCTATCTTCTTTTCTCTTTTCATCCTCTCGCATCATTTTCTTCTTACATAATACAAATAGATGATTGATAAATCGAACCACCCTTAACGTGCCAAACAAAATTACTTTCTCTCTCTTTCTCTCTGTCCGTCTGTCTGTCTTTTTCTCTATAAAAACGACGTTAATAGATCGAAAACTACATACACGTCAATACCTATCGGTCGCGAGCAATTCGGTTCACTTAACTTCTGATACGAGATATTCGAACGTGTCTCACTTTACCGTTGAAAAATCACGAAAAGCTTCTCTGAAATCGTTCCTCTCGAAAATACTTGCTCCTTTCCCATTCCTCTCGCCATTCTCGATTTTCCTTCTCGTTCACTCGCGAAGAAGTAAATGTAAAGATAGAAAGATAGATGGAGGTATGGTGAAAGAGAGCAAAAGAGATAGGAAGAGAGAAACGGAGAGAGAAAAGGGAAGGGATAGTAAGAGATAGTATATGAGATAACAAAAGAGAGAGAAAGAGAGAAAGAAAGGTATTATGAGAGAAAGCAAGAAAGATAAAGAGAGAGAGAAAAATAAAGAGGAATGGATAATGGTAGCGAAGAAGAGAACGACCAAGAGAATGACAGAGAGAGAGAGAGGTATAAAGATAGTGGCTAAGAGATAGACAGATACGATAAAAGAGATAGAGAAGGATAGAGAGAGCAACAGGGACAAAAAGAGAGAGATAGCAAGAGAAAAGGAGAACAAGAGAGATATCAGCAGAGAAAGATTAAACGGACTACTGTCCATGTTCAAACAAGATTTTCGTTGCCAATACAATGCTCGATGTATAGATTGGTATGTTTAGCGTGCACGAGATAGAATCACAGCGTACGCATTAGAGAGAAAGAGAGAAAGGGAGAGAGAGAGAGAGAGAGAAAGAGAGAAAAAGCTTTGGTGTTGGTATGTACAACAGTCTCCATTAGTCTTTGTCCATGGCTGCTCTGAAATTGCCGTAGCCGCTTTACGCTGCTCTTAGCGGCCGATGAAATGACCGTAAACACTACCCCCTGCCTACGTGAACACGAGAGCCTATAACATGGTAATCGATTACGTATCTAACGATCTAAACTGTGGAGGTGAAAGGAGGAGGTCGTTAACTGTACTCCCAACTCCTAATTAATTATAAAGAAAATATTAATGTTCACGATATTCGGCAGTTTTAATAAACACTCACAAGAAATCCTTTATAATGATCTCATTTCTATGCGATCTATTATTTGTAATGATCTAAAGACGGATTGTTCTTTTCTTCTTCTTCTTCTTCTTCTTCTTCTTAACTTATTCTTTTCTTTGTTTTCGTCTATGTACAATCACTGAGATCTCTCAAGAGAAACTAAGCAATGTTTTTGTTATACTGAGTCGTGCGGTCGTTTGATGTCACCTTGAATATATTCTATAAGGATAGGTAATTTCGTCTTTCGTTATAATTTATAAATAAGAAAGTCTTGCGTGTGTACGAAATGGAAAAGGTATATTCATCGTATATTTACTTTCCATCGTTATCAGAGAAAGTTTTTCTTTCTCTAATAATGTAGAAAATGTTGAGAATATAAAAAGTATGTATGTATATATATATATATATATATATATATATATATATATATTTCTGTATTACAATACCTTTCCCTCGGAATTTATTCTAATAAGAATTGAAAACATTTGCAATAAAGTTAGTTTTTGATATCGCAACGATTGTTCCGAGATACTATGGCATGTGACATTTCTATTCCTTTCGTAAAAGTTTTTCCTTTGCAAGGAAAAACTCTTCTTACTATACTAGCTTACGAGAAAAACTTTCAAACGAATTTCTTTATCGATATGCTACTGTCCGCTATGTTACTTTCTCTTTTTCTTTTTTTTTCTTCTTTTTTCTTTTTTCTTCTTCTTCTTCTTCTTCATCTTTTTCATACTTGCCGTGAGGAAAGTCTTTAAATCAAGAATGAAAAGAATGAGAAAGAAAAATATAGTATTTCTCACCCGATAAATCTCTTTCTATATCTTTGCAAACGTTTATGGAAAATCCTAGGGAAATGTTTCCGTTTATATTCGAAGCGAGCTTATATACATACATACATATATATACACACACACATATATATATATGTGTCTGTATATATACTATAGGGGGAATGTTATAAAACTTAAGGACGAATTTTAGTGACACGACATTTTTTATGAGCTCCGTACGTGTCACCATTAAACTTATGGAGAAATTCTGTATCAATAAAACGGTAACATTAATAACGTTATTTCACACGTAGTTACTCTATTTTCTGTTTTTATTTCACGGTTACTACTTTATGATTTAATTTTATGATATGAATCATATGAAATTATATTTTAGAAGTGTTCTTAAACATTTTCATTCATAATTATTATTATCTAGAGAAGATTCGATATGCTTTGACAATGGAAAACAACTTACGTAATGAAACATTATATAAAATGAAATCTTGTCGAGATAACTTCTGATAGAGGTAATTAGTCCGCTTGTTTCGTACGAATTCGGTAAGTTATACAATTAAAAGAGAAATCTCTCAAGAGCCAGTAATTAGTCAGTGTCGGTGCTTAGCTGAGTGATCGCTCGAAAACGTCACATTTTATGGCTGCTCGATCGTTCAAGATCAACAGAGATAATATTTTGTGATTTTACCGACGAAACGTATTAGCAACTGTTTAATTAAAATTTTCTATCAATCTTTCAATAATGTTAGACTCTTCCGTAATATTTTAGAACTATATATATGAAATATCATACCATATATATATATATATATATATATATATATATATTTATTTATTTATGTACACGTATATGTATATCAGTAACATGGTTCATATGAACATCAAAGTCGTCAATCAAGACGCAGTGACTTTAGCTAGTTCGTAGACTGATACTAATAGTATCATCGTTAAAGTTCCTACTAATTTTCCAATGCAATTACTCTGGAATCAAGCTGACGGATTTAGTTATGTATGGTTTTGAATTTATCTCCATTTAAGCGAATAACTTTGTCTAAAAATTTCGAAGATAAGCTTGTCTTTATTTTACTTAACTTTACATGAATCCGTGTTTATAAAATTTTTAAAGGGAATATATCTTACGATGGCATAATAACCGATATAAATTGTAGGTTGGACAAATGTATTGTCGATAGAAAAGTCATTTAATTCGATTATAGCGATAAAAGTAATACCGGTAGATATGTATATAAATGTTCTTTTTGCGGTTATCACAACGAAGGATTGCCTGCGGCAAATGACACTTTTCGAGAATGTTTGCATTTTAAAATGAAACGGACGGATTTTAATAGAGTATACTTGCCTGCGGCGTACACCTCTTTTAATCTTTTACATTTTACCTCGATAATAGTTAATGTCTTTCCGGATTAAAATGGCATAACGTATTCCGAACGAAAATTGACAATGTAATGATCTTTCGAAATTCTATAAAAAAATATTTATATCGTTTTTGACGAGCCAGTGAATATTATACTGCATTATTTATTTTTAATTCGTAATTTTGCCTTTGTCGAACAAATTCTCTTGGGATCCCAATTTCTTTGCCCTCGAAAACTCGTTTTATCTCTCAACCGTTTCTAGGTTATTCCAGTTAATACTTTTTCCATGGGGTATAAAGTGTATCTCTTCTAATCTTCGAACCGGCAGTTTCTCAGTTTCTCGAGTATAACTCGTCTTTTTCCTGAAAGGATCTTACGATGAACGGTCAATTTGTTTTCTTCGTTTGTATACATACGTTCTTTGAACATTATAAGAAAATATAAATTGAAATGGCTTCGTTCTTAAGATCAAAAATTTATGCACGCTATAACACATCTTCTGTACGTTTTACGACGACGCTCGTATTTTTTCAAAATATGAATCATAATAAAGATTTCGTGCGGCTAAGACATAAAATGACTTTTTACGTTCTCTCGTAAAGTCAGAAAGAAAGAAAGAAAAAGGACAGAAAGAGAGATGAAAGAAAAGAGAAAGAAAAGAAAAGGAAAGATTGAAAAAGCAAAAAGAAAAAAATGAAAAAAAAATATATATTTCACATTCGTACCGAGAGGTTTTGAAATCTTTTATCGCATCGTCGTAAGAATTATATCGAGAATTATCGCGAATACGATCGATCGAGGAAACGTAGTAAAATTAAAATTAAAAACTCGATTAAAAAATCGATACCCTCGAGTCATGTGGATCTTTTAAAGGGGATGCTTTATATCAATGAATACTTTTTTCGAGAAAGTAAACGTTTCACATTTCCTCTTTTCTTTTTTCTTTTTTTTATCGAAATAAAACTGGGACTACGAGAATGATCCAGGAAAAGAGACGATGAAGGTGGTGCAGCATATAAAGTTAAAAATAGTATTCAAAGTTGCCCTTGAATAAATTATCGTGACGTCAGAAACACGGACAAAGCTATTCACCAATGAACCGCGCCGAACGATGCATTCATCCATCATTTTGTCTGTATATTATCATCAATAATTATATATATATATATATATATATATATATATATATATACATGCGTATAGACGCGTAAAAAAATTTTGTTAGAATTTTTTTTTTATCCACAGTGCGCTGTAACTTAACTAAGGATAAGAAATTTACTTTATTACGTAGAGCTTTCTAAATGACAGGCAAATTTTCCGTTAATGAAAGTTCCTCGCACGTTCAAGCTCAACGAATATAAAGCTTTGAAAATTTCAATCGAACGATACAAAAAGGACTTTGATGTTTTATGTTTTTATTTCTAAAGGAAACCTTTCAAATCAATCGAACGTCGATTAATCATTTTATCTCTAAGCGTTAAATAATGAATTATTATTTAATTACAGGATATTTATTTCTGACTGTGTGTTAATTAACGTTTATCATTTTTCTTCTTCTTAGATAGCAACTTCGTCCTCGGAAATGCGCAGGTACCGACGATGTATCCGATCGTTTATTGTTCCGACGGATTTTGTGAGCTGACAGGATTCGCGCGAGCGCAAATCATGCAAAAGGGTTGCGCTTGCAAGTTTCTTTACGGCTCGGAAACGAAGGAGGAGGTGAAGGCGATGATCGATAAGAGTCTCGAAAGTAAAACAGAGCTGAAGATGGAAGTCGTGTTTTATAAGAAGAACGGTAAGAGAATTTAGTTGGTATACCGCGAAAACGTTAAATAAAAACGTTAAATTCGTCCGCACGTTTAAACGGGATTGAAATTCTTCAAATTTATCTTGGCAAACGAGTCGATCGATAGTCGTACCAAACCAGTTACGTAAACTTGACGGCAGCACGTCATTTAAAAATTTTTTTAATGAACATCGATGGAAACGAAATGTTTTTAAAAAGATTGCAGGTGCTACCGACGTTATTTTGTCGAATGCAACGTATACCGCACGATTTATTAATTTCTCGGTAATATCCCTCGGTCGAAGATTAAATTCGCAATGAAGGAAAGAATCTGCGAATCTTGAAGAAGAATTTAATCTTTCCTTCCGCCGGTTGGATGCGAATAAAAATAAATTATAAGCCGGCGTTCGTGGTAACTATGTATTTCGTTGGAAGAAAAATCACGTCGATCTTCCATTCGTTTTTTCTTGTTCGTATAAATTTTCGTTAAAAATTTCAAGAAATGAAATTGCTTACAAGTTCATTGAATCAATTTAGAGAATAAATCGAAAACACGTACCTATCTCGTATGAAAATGATCGATCGATCCAAGAAAAGTGAAAAGAAAAATATTTTTCTATTCAAAGTCGATCCATTAAAGAGAGAAAGAGAAAATGGGGACAGAAAGAGAGAGAGAGAGAGAGAGAGAGAGAGAGAGAGAAAGAGAAAAAGAGAGAGTACTATTTGAATTGTTTGGCAAACAAAGTATAAAGGGCTATTTATTAAAACTGCTCTCTTAACCGCTTGCTGCCATTTTACTGAATATTCTGGAAATTAAATTAATTAGTCCCGCTGTCTGAATACGAGTCATTATTATTTTACGTTAATACGAAAACCTATTATATTTCGCTTTGGCTTTTTAAATCTCACATGACGTGTTTCGAAATAGGATACCATTCTATTTCTCTCTCTCTCTCTCTCTCTCTCTCTCTCTCTTTCTTTCACCTCTTTCTCTCTTTCTTTACATCTTAGAATTTCTATCGTTTTTATATTTTCGAAAATGTCTCGTGAAACGAGATGAACTCGAAAAAATTATAAGAGCAACGAAAGTATGACGTACTTAATTAAAATAACGATGGTAAATTTTCCAAAACTTTCAAACGTCATAATCCTTATGAAAATTTTATATAATAAAATGATTAATTTTGTTCATTATCGCAGGAAGTCCGTTTGATTGTTTATTGGATATCGTTCCAATAAAAAACGAAAAAGGCGATGTGGTCCTGTTCCTGGCATCTCACAAGGACATCACACATACGAAAAATCTTCAGCTCTGTGAGTTGCACGATAGTGGTGAGTTTTAACCATGCTTCGCTTATAAAACCAGCCTGATATAATCGTATTATATACCTAATCGCAAATAGGTTTCCGTCGTATTCGACTTTGTCGAATAAACGAAGATCAAAGATTTCGTAATGTATGTTAATTGTTCGATATTGTTTATGCCATATTCAAATTGCGATTGGATTATTTACTTCATATAGATACTGATATACACAGCACGCTTTACGCATGGCGTTCACGCATCACGTTATTTAGGCAATGCAACACCATTTTTAAACACACGGCACATCTCGATTGCACGTTTAAACAGCTTTTTACAAGAACCAAAGAAAATAAAAAAGAAAAGAAAGAAAATAGAAAAAGTAATTTTTCGTTTACCTATATTCTAATACAAACAACAAACGTTGTGTTAAAACAACAAACACCCTGTTGTAAAATTATGAGTAAGAGCGGATTCAAGATTAATTACTCAAAAGGTATATTTTATTAATAGAAGATTAAATGTAGTTGACTTTAAAGGTATCATATATTAAGAAATTACGAAGATCACGCTCAACAAGTCAGACATAAGTATAGCTCAATAACTTATCAAATTTTTTATTTTTATATAAAAATATACATAAATAAGTAGCCAAAATTTCTTAAATATTCTATCAAGTATTATGTGTTATATATCTTTCTCTTTCTTTTTCTCTCTCTCTCTCTTCCTTTTCCTAGTTTGATACGAGACTATTTAAACGATATTTTATTTATGATGAAATAACTGACATCGAGTTTACTTTGAATACTGAAACTTTAATATCCGCTATGAGATAAAATATATTTTATCGAGCCAGAGATGCTTTTCGCAAAAAAGAAAAAAAAAATTACAAGAATGACCCATTACGCAATTTGTATTTTGTTTTTGTTTATTGTAGTATGTCTAGAATTAAAAAATGATCGCAGTATCGGGAATGTATAATTACTTTTTTCTATTGTAATGCATTTTTCGTAGTATGTAGTGATATTCGACACGATACAAATCAAATTCAATTATCGCATATAACGTATGCCTATATGAACGTTGATATTGAACGAATATAAACTTGAATATCGAGTAAATAAAAGCCGTTTTTGTTCGGTTTGGTTTAATAAATAATATTAATTCAATCATACTTAAAATAATCGTACTTTGTTAGTATGAAATAAAAGTTTTACTTCGATCTTTAGAAAGGCAACAATGTCAAGGATAATAATCGATAATTATTTTGTAAACATACGTAAATATTTTTAGATATATTTATTTATAAATGAATCGCGTTATATACTTGAAATTCTCTCTATATACAAAATTCTCTATGCTAAATTTATGTTAAATTAATAATAATTCTCTTCTTCTTAACATTCTTAAAAGAAATATGTTTTAATACAATTCACATCTGTAGAGCTATAATGAAACGTACGCACTTTGATATCATCACGCTGAAAAATTTACTTCCGTTAAAACGAGGCTACACGAGGTTATGAAAGGAAAAAAAAAAAAAAAAGAAACCTTTTACACCGCGACGGTACAATTTTACACTTTTCAGATGCAAATGGAAATCTTGATCCTGAAGCGCCACCAGCTAATTACGGTAGAAGGAGAAGTCGTGCTGTCCTATATCAACTCTCCGGACATTACAAACAGGACAATAAACACAAGATAAAATTGAACAACGTGAGTATCTAAAATAAATCTTGTTACTGAAAAAAAAAAAGAACACGAAAAAGACAAACTTTCCAAGACGCAGTAAACGATTAAACTCTTTGTATTGCAAGCTCGTATATAACGGAGTGACAGTATTTTTTTTTTTTTCTTTTTCATAAAACTACTGAATCACTTCTGACGTGATAGTTCATTTAGTTAATCTAACAAATCAGTAGAGAATAATTTTATCGAATAAATTACTTTTAAAGTATATGTACTCCTAGAAAATATTAAATTAGAGTTAACCGAGAAGAAACTAGGAAATTACCATTTTTATTTTATTATATGGACTTATATTTGTATTAATTGTATCATATTATTGTTATTATTATTATTATTAGTATTATTAGTATTATTAGAAACACGTTAGTTAGATTAGTGTGATATACATCACGATAATTCTTTGAAACAGTTTATACTTTTGAAACTATGATAATAATGTGACTTGCGATCAAACATTATTTGCATACACTTTAAGTTCTAGCATACATGTAGTTTACCTATTAAATTCTACGTTCTCGCTTCAGTTAGCTGCTAACTCGCAACTGCTAATTCATTTAAGGGTCCTTCGTAATAATGAAATTTACACCGTGTTGCTCGTTGACCAAATCTCGAAAAGGAGAGCATCAAATGTTATATGAAATCTTTGTGAGTTATGTACGTTCTCGTAATTAATGCCTAGAAATTTTTTGTTGAGATTTTCTTTGCAGTAGCTTTATTATATATGATTTAAAATAATGAATTTATAACGGAGAACTTGGAATAATATTACGAAGAAAAATATTTAGTTTATTTTACGTATAATTTAAAAACGTATATATAAATTCATAATAATTATTTTATGAATTTCCTTTGAGAAATGCTTGTAGTACGTATACCGTACAGCACGTTTTGATGTTTCAGTGATCTCCTTTGTGGCGGTAATAATGAAAATTCTCTTTATGAATTTTATTAAGAAAGATAATTGAAGATTGTAATACGTTACGGTTGTACATCGACGCGGATACAAATTTGTTAAGAAACAACATAATTCCGTACATCTATTTAGACATTTTCACTCACCGTGACTCCATATTTTATTTCAAAATCCTTCGTCTATTCGTTTAACCAAACCTTGAAAATTCACTTGATGAAAATAATCAACGCTTTTAATTGGCAAAGAGTAGAACAGTGTACGTATATCAAGCCATACAAGCTTTTCTCTACTTTTAGTGCCACGAATAAACTACTCGGTTAGTTTCTACTTGGAGTTTGCGACTGAGTGACGTTTCCCTTTATATACTCGGAGGCCATTCAATACAAAGGATTTCTCGTAGAGAGCTATGAAACCGGAAACACGTGTATTCGTGTTACCGAGATGATTTCCTAGTTAATGTTCTGAGAGATGATACGTTCTGGAAAACTCGATATCTAATCGATCGTGAAAGTTCGTTAGCCTTTAATTATCCTTTTCCGTAAAATTTATATGAAAAGAAAAACAAAAAGAAGAAAAAGAAAAGCCTGAGAAAGAAATAATAGTAATCTTCGATACAACCGGTGTTTTCTTTTTCTTTCTTCTTTTCTTTTTTAAATCGATCATTGCAGACCCTCTTGCATTCTACGGCACCTCCTCTACCGGAGTACAAAACCTCAGCGATCAAAAAATCGCAATTCATTCTAAGTCATTATGGCGGCTTCAAGTCATGCTGGGATTGGTTGATACTACTAGCTACCTTTTACGTTGCTATCATCGTTCCATACAATGCAAGCTTCATCAACATCGATAGACCGACTATGGTCAGTGATGTCGTCGTGGAAGCTCTTTTCATATTCGGTTAGTATAACTCTTTTGATTACTTTTTTATTTATATCTCAATTCCATAGAGAGATTTCTTGCGATCGTTAAAAGAAAAAAAAAAAAAAAAATGTCTACAATTTTTACTCGACATCAAATAAGTAGCAATACCGTAAGATGAGTCTGACCCATATACGGCTTTCACTACTCGCCGGATGTACCGCTCAGTATCGAGCACCTTCTTGACTACAATTGAATACGAACTTTCAATTGAAATGCGAAACTCCCTTTACAAACCTTCGTTCTTACGTCTTGGAATGATTTTATCAATGGATAGTTGACGTGACAACCTTGAAGACAAAACGAAGAAACGTCTCGTTAAAGATTTCTCGAATTCGTCGAATTTTCATTAAGAAGAGTTACGTATATAATCGGGTCTCGACTTTCATGAAATATCGATTGTCTTTACACCTACTCCAACCTATCTCTTTTCTCATTCTTCCCTTCGCAATAATTCGTTCGAGAAAGGAACAAGAAGGGTTCTCTCTTTATCCAATTGATGATTCGAGAAGCTCGTTACTTCGAAATCGTGAGCACAGATAGATAGCTTCTTGCACTTTTCTTTTTTTTTTCTTTTCTTCTTTTTTTCACCGTCTCCGCTTCAAACACACACCCTTCAACCCTCTCACCGTTTTTCTCCCTTACAAACCGAATCTCTTTCTCTCTCTTACGCTCTTACGTTCTCTCCCCTTTATCATACTCCGTCTCGCATTTGACTTTTTCTCCACTCGAGACCGTTTTTTCCCAGACGCGAACACAGCGAAATTCACTTTTTCTCCCGGTTACATCTATTTACCACATTCCCGACATCAAATTAATCCGCGTTATAGTCAAGGGGAAAAGAGAGTTTTCTATCGCTTTAAACGAAATTCTCGGATGACGAATTCGACGAATGAGAGATCTGCCATCTTGAAAAATACTTGAGCGAAAAAGGAAACCAGAAAGGTCCCAAGAAGAATTTAATTAAATCCAGATGTCGGTGGAAATAGTCATTACTACGAATTAAATGATTATGACATCGATTATGATCATGACTTTTTAAGTTTCGTAATGGTTAGTCGTTAATCGTCTACGTAAAGATAGGATACTAACGTCTCGTTAATTACCTGAAATAATGTTGGTTATTTTATTAGATCACGATATTCTAGATATTCGAGAGTTCGCTATATCCGACATCATTATATCACTTTTGTTATGATGTAAGGGTCATAACATTTGTTATAACCTTTAACGAGAAACGAATTGGATCATGGCTATTTAAATTTGCTCGTTCGAGAAATATGATTCTTCATAATCGAAGGATTTTAGAATTGATATTTACGATTCGTAATATCTTGCAATCATACAATTTTACTTCGCTTATTTATTTTACAAACTCGACGATCGTAGATACGACGAATAAATTTCGTCAAATCGTTGAAAGCACTCTCTACTTCGTGTTAAAGACGTTCACCAAATTATTATTTGTATTAGGAAAGTTTCTACGAACTATCAACTGCGTTAAAGCAAACAGTATAAAGCGAACGTCTTCCAAGTTACAAAATTGTTAACTTTGCAACTTTACTAGTTGATCTACTTCGAGCAGCCAATCTATAATATACGAATAGCAGAAACAGAGAGAGAGAGAGAGAGAGAGAGAGAGAGAGAGAGAGAGAGAGATTTGAGTAGGCAAATTAGTTAGACCCAATGTAATCTTGTTTGTAAGTGGGATTAAATGGATTTCTCTACTTCACGCTGGAAGAGTTCCTTTGCAAAGTGCACAACGTCTCATCATGACAACGAGTGAGAGAGAGAGAGAGAGAGAGAATGCTTTGACCAATGTCCGATCGCACGATTTACTTGCTACTATGCTTAATGACTACTCAAGTTTCAACGTTACAAATAAATAGGTGAATCCCATTACACGTATATACATACATGAAGTAAATTGATTAACGCTAACTAACGAAACGTATCTATATACCTTAACATATCTCCAAAAATAAACTAATAGAAATCGTTGAACGAAATGCAACGTGACTACTGAACGTAATAATAAACGAAATAAAAGTTATGAACTAACGCGATGTTGAATGAATTTACGCAACAGGAAACTTTAATTGTATATATTAGTTTTTCAATTTCGAAGATAAAAATTGCTCTCTATTATAGAAATGTTCAATTTTTTCGATGTCGATCAAAAATCGTCGATCTCAGTACGTGACAATTTTGCTCGTTAGATCTATCTTGTTTCTTTCTTTGTTTGTTTGCTTTTTCTTTTTTTCTTTTTTTCATACATGAAAGACAATACTTACATATATATATATATATATATATATATATATATATATATATATACATATATACATATATATATATATTCTTTTTTTTCGAAATAATGCAACATTATTCTCTGATAAAACTTCTTTTCGTTCGATTTCATTTCTTCTTTTTTCTTGTTTTTCCTCCTCATAGATATAGTCTTGAATTTTCGAACAACATACGTCAACAGAAAAGGCGAGGTCGTGAGCAATAGCAAGAGTATCGCATTGAACTACGTGAAGAGTTGGTTCTTCGTTGATCTCGTAGCAGCTTTACCCTTCGATTTTCTCTACGCTTCGGATGTTTACAGTGGAGAGGTTAGTACATTGTTTGTTATAACAACTTTATCTCATTATCACTCACAAAATAAAATATATTTTTCTAGTTTTCATTTCTCTAGTTTTTTACTCGATAATACGAATCGAATAATAATCGTTCATTCTGTGATATTAAAAAATAGTCTCACTCGTTGTACGCATTTAAAGGAGGTATTATATCTCTTCCGAAAATGACGTGCACAACGTTCTTTAATGAAATTCCATGCAGCGTTAATGCAGCGTTTCTCAACCTGTGAACCGGAAGTCAATATCGGGCGGCATTAAATTTTTAATGGATCGCTATATATTACCTGTTATCTGATTACCGAACCAAAACGAGCAAAGTAATTAATTTGCAAGAGATTTAGAGATGATTCTCGTAAAATGTTCTTATGAATATTTGCGAGAATATTGCAGTAATAGTCGTATCTTTAAAATAATATACGGTGACTCGAGTTTACTGGATTTTTTTTAAATTGTATATTATAAACATCTGATCGACGGTATCATCGAAAATAAATTTATTGAGCCGCACGATCGTAAAAAGGGAGTTGAGAGACGCTGTGTTAATGCATTAATCTGCGGCATAATAAACGACGAATGCTCGTCGAAAATCCATCGTCGAAAGTTTTATGTTTTCGTTGTAAATGAGAATTTAAACGAGATAAAATCTACACACACACACACACATATATATGTATATGTATCATGTAGTTTCAATACAGAGAAATTTATCTTCGTGAGCTTTTGAAATGAAGAATATTCCTCTTAAGTTAGATACGTGACCAGAGAAATTTCATCGCAAATCTATGACCCATAAACGATATCGATATCAATACGCTGAGATTTCGCATGCAGAAATTGGAATCTCATCAGTGAACGATGTGTTGAATGCATAGAACATTATTACTACTACTTTCTATATTTCTCGTGAATTCCAGTTCTTTTATAATTTCTCAGGAATAACGAGACCAATTCGAAGAAACGTTTGAAAAGTTCACAAAGCTGCTAAATCGAATCGAATATAAGATATGTGTATATCATTCGATCAAATCAAAATTCGTGATAGTAAAAAAATAAAAAACGTTTTTAGAAAATGATGTAAGGCTTTCGTTTATCAAAGAACAACGTATTGCAATGCAATATCCATTTCTTTTTGATCCATTGATTTATTTCTTCGTTCGTTTGTTCGTCCGTTCGTTCATCCGTTCATCCGTTCATCCGACTTTTCTTCGTTCATTCAGTTTAGTCAAGTTCTATTTTCTTCTTTTTTTTTTCTTCTTTTTTTTCTACTGGCGACGAGCCGGTATGCAACCGGAAATTCATCAAATGACATTTCCTACGATTGAATGCTTCAATCACTACTCTTTATAAGTTCGAAAGACTCGAGCGAGGACTCGCAATTATATCCATTGTCGTCGACTACAAGATAAAATTCAAACGCAACGACGTATCCACGATAATCTTGAATACTCTCGAGTAACGGTACGGAAAATTTCATTTTGTTGCCTTATCAAAATTCGATTTACGGTTCAGTCGTTGAAAATAAAAAGAGGAAGAAATAGAGAAAAAAAAAAGAGGAAGAAGAAGGAAAAAAAAGAAAAAGAAAAAGAAAATGAGGGAAAGGTCATCGATTCAGGAATTTATTGAAACCGCCTTAAGCTAACATTTCTTTCGTGACTTTGCAATAACGAAGATTAACGTGTTTGCTTTTATCGTAAATCATAGCTATGCAGTTATTTTGCGAATACACGAAAATACAATCTCCGATCGATATTGTTCAATAATATCATATATACGCTTGGAGAACGATACTGTCATTTTTAACAGCTGTGATGATCTCTTGTTTACTTCGTAATATAAACCACGATATTTTTTTTTTTTTTTTTTCTTACTCGACTCCCTCAGCCCGAGGAGGAAGGAAAATGGAACAATCGACAAACAATAGTTATTTCAATTCTCATTGTTGTATAAATAGAAGAACATAATGAACGTGATTCGTTTGAAAGAATTCGACAAGAAAATTTTTTAATTTCTCGTGCAATTCCACGCTGTAATCCCTTCTTTTTTCTTTTTCTTTTGTTTTTTCTTTTTTTTTTATAAGTAGAATATAATTATTCTACGGATAATAACGAAATACCAGACAGATGAGGTAATTTCACAGTCCGTTGTTACAACCCCATCGGATTTGCGGTCTATGCTAATTTCAAATATCCGTCGAGCGTATCTTCAGTAATTTACCTACCTTTAATAAATATCTTGATCGATAGCATACGCTTCTAACCTGTTATCTGTATTCATTTGAACTAGCTCGGTTGCAATCCATTATAGAAACTACTTATATATATACATATACATACATACATACATATATATGAAATATTCTATTAAAAGATAAATCTAATTAAGAATTAATTCATTCTATCTTTTGAATCATTAATATTATTAATAATATTACAAAAAAAAAAAAAAACGATTTTAATATAGCATCTTCTCGTTTTATCACAGGAATCAGGACACGGTAATATTCATCTAGTGAAATTGACCAGATTACTTAGGCTGGCTCGTTTGTTACAAAAGATAGACAGGTACTCGCAATACAGTGCTGTTATCTTGACGATGCTGATGTTATTTTTTATTCTGGTCGCCCATTGGCTCGCCTGTATTTGGTTCGTCATAGCCGAAAAGGAAAGATTACGAAACGACAAGGAATGGGACCTTGGTAAGTCAAACTAACTGTATTTTCTTTTTCTACTTTATATCGAATAAATTATTATATATCGAATAAATCTTTTCAACGACGAAATTGTATCTAATGTCATAACTAAAATCATTGAAATATAAGTTTACATAAGTTTTTCGAAATATTTTCTTTAAAAGAGCGAAAACAATTTTTCAATTTCTTTTTTTTTTTTTTTTTTTTTTTTTGCCTGCAACAAATTTCTTTCCTCTCGCTTCGAAAGTTCTTACTTGTTATAAAGAAAGAAAAAGAAGAAAGTCTTTCGCTGTTTCTACAAAGGTCATATGAAATGTCATAAAATTTCATTTTTCCATTAAATTGAATGACCATGAATCGAACGACCACGAATCGAGTACGTTCAATGAAAAACTTTTTAATAAAATAAATTCAAATTATCTCATGAGAGATTGTTTGCACGTGTACATACTAGCACCTAAGGGAATACGATTCTAAGGATAGAGAAGGGAAAAGGTGAACTTGAACAAACAAAGGCGATATAGTTCACACCCTATGTAAACGTATTCCTCAAGTTTATTTTCTTTCTTTTTTCTTTTTTTTTTTTTTTTTTTTTTCAAAATAAAGGGGATACCGTAAGGTGAAATAGATGGTATTCAAGAAGTTACCTGTGTAACTTTTTAACTTGAAAAAACGACCTTAGAATATCATAGAGAAGAGGTATAGGGTGAAACATTAATAAAATAAAAACGTTCTAGGATACGTTTAAAACTTAATCTACGACGAGAAGAAGGATATCAATAGGAAGAACATGGGATTAAAAACTTACTCGGATTACCAACGACTTTGTCGATAATAGGGGCTATCATAAAAATTGATGATTCAATTTCATTCGCGATTAATATTTGTGATCTGATTACTAACATAAGTCGTGTAACTAGCTGGGTATAATACCTTATAAGAGAGAAAGCATAAAAGATAAGTACCTAAACGATAACGAACGATGATCGATCTCATATGTTCTAGGTTGGATACATGCTCTCGCGGAACGTTTAAAAATTTCCGTGCAAAATGTAACGCACACGGAAAGCTATATCACGGCATTATACTTCACCTGTAGCAGTTTGACTTCCGTTGGATTTGGAAACGTTTCGGCGAATACATTTTCCGAAAAATTTTTTTCCATTTGCACGATGCTAATCGGTGGTTAGTTGAAATTTTCTTAAAATTCACATCGTCGAATCATTGTTGTCGAACAAAAAACAAAAAACATATGTATGTATGTGTATATATATATATATATATATATATATAAATTCTTTCGATCCTTTTCAATTTAGCTCTGATGCATGCTGTCGTTTTCGGTAACGTCACGGCAATCATTCAAAGAATGTATTCGAGAAGATCGCTCTATCAAACGAAATTGCGAGATTTAAAGGACTTTTTGGTGCTTCATCAGATTCCCGACGAATTGAAGCAACGAATGCAAGATTACTTTCAAACGATGTGGTCTTTGAATCATGGCATCGACATACACGAGGTAATATTATCGATCACCTTACGTATATACGAAACTTATAACGAGATAAATTAACGAGATAGATAGTTATTCGAGACTTCGAACTCGCTATAATAATTTCGGTAGGAAAACTTCATGAAAACGATCGAGAGTCAACGATATTAAATATATTAAACACTTTCCAGACGCTGAAACAATTCCCTGAAGAACTTAGAGGAGACGTCTCGATGCACTTGCACAGAGAAATCTTAAGCTTACCAATATTCGAAGCTGCTTCTCAAGGTTGTCTTAAACTGCTTTCTCTACACATTAGAAGCAACTTCTGCGCTCCCGGAGAGTTTCTTATTCACAAAGGAGATGCTCTCTCTTATATTTATTATCTTTGCAACGGTTCCATGGAAGTCGTTCAAAATAGTATGGTCGTTGCGATTTTAGGTAAAACTCAAAATGCGTTCTTTACTAATTTCTAAAAAAAAAAAAAAAAAAAAAAAAAAAAATGTTCTTTCCGTTAAAAAATGAACGTTCAACGTTCTATGCTATATAACAATGTAACGCGAATAATAACGTTCTCTTTTGTATAAACAACTAATGAAAATAATCGGGTTTATTCAAGGAAAGGGTGACTTAGTAGGCTGCGATATAAATGTTCACCTGCAGCATGGAAACAACGGTGGAGGAACTGGAGGTGGTGGATCTGGAGGTTCTGATGTTGTTGTGAAATCCAGTTGCGACGTCAAAGCTTTGACTTATTGCGACCTAAAGTGTATACACATGCAAGGCCTGGTTGAAGTTCTCCGTCTTTATCCCGAGTATCAGCACGAATTTGCACATGATATACAACACGATCTAACGTATAATTTACGCGAAGGTTACGAAGCTGAGGTAAGCTGTTTCAATATGCAAACTTTCGATGACAAAGTTAGGAGAAAGAGAGAGAGAGAGGGGGGGGGAAAGAAAGGAAATTTTAAAATAGATTTCTATTCTTTTTATCTGCAAGTTATGCATGATTTTTTTATGAGTGTTTTATTATCAGCAGGAGTCAGACATGAACGGTCCATCGTTAACATTGCCGTCGATTAGCGAGGATGACGAAAATGTACCTGAAGAAGGGGAAACGTCACCCCTCTCGCCACCGAATAAATCACCATTGCATACGTCATCACCACGACATGCTAAATTCAGGTAAAGCTTTTTTTATGAGTAAATATATACGTGTGTTTGTGTGTGAGAGTGTCGTAGATATATATGCATGAACATTTTTCACGTTTCTTATCATTTATATATCAGAGACGAGTATAGAGAAGGAAGAAGAGGCAGGGGTGTTTTAGTGAGAGGAAGGACAGCACAAATAATCGCTCAAGAATCTATGGAGGAACATATTCGTGGTTCCGTGGAAAGATTGGATACACAAGTTTCCACGTTGCATCAAGACGTTGCTACTCTGAGTTGCGAAGTAGGTTAAAAATAATAATAATAATAATAATAATAATAATAATAATAACAACAACAACAACAATTGAGTCTCATCATTCCATGCAATGAATAAAAATTGAAAACGATGGATTTAACGATACGAAAAATTTCTTATTCGATAGGTAAGAAATGCCATTCATGCTCTACAAATGTTGGCTTATTCGCCACAAAGCAACCCTAATTTACCAAGACCAGCTAGTCGTGGTAGCGGAATGTTAGCAAGAAGCTCCTCTCATCCACCAGATGCGATCTGTTGGAATCCACCAGCGAGATTAGCTGAAGCCACTACTCAAACAGATTGGCCAGTCGATATGTTTGAAGTTTGGGTTCGAGGAAATCCTGATCGTGTTTTAATGATACTAGGTCTTGAGCCTGATTTACTCCTTACGTTACAACCATCATCTCCGACACAATCACCGTCTTCGCCACCACCACCACCTTACGAACCCTTATCCCCGTTAGCAGGTACACCACCTCAATCACCGTCCCAATCTCAGCGTAAGTACTTTTAAATCCAATGCCAATCATCATCCTCTTTACCTTTTCGATAAATTATTATCAAATGGATTATACCAATTTCGTTGAAATTTCATCGAAATGAAAACTGGGAAATCGATTTTGATAAAACGTTCCTCTGTAAGACTCGACAAATATAATTCTTTGAGAGTAAGACAAATAAAAGAAAATGAAAAAAGAAAAAAAGAAAGAACAGAAGAAGAAAAGGAAAAAATCGATCGAATATTGTATTTCCAGATAACGAGATTTGCGTCTTCGAGAATGATTGTGAGAATAGGCACGTCTCTCGAACCTATCGAAGCTCGCATGCAACGTGGGATTCAGAAAACAAGTTGTCTCATCGGTTCAGCGCCGGTGACGCGGACAATGTGTCTCTCTATCAAGCGTTTAATGCCCTTCATCAACTTCCGGAATCACGCTCCTTGAAATTCGATCCGTTTGATAGCTGAGCAGAAATCGAGGAGTATGATCGTCAAGATCATAGAAGAATTTCCGACTAAAACACGTTCCGTGTTTCCGTTCGTGATGTGTAATGCGATGCATCAGTTTGCGTTTGGTCAGTGACGCGAGAAAAAAATCGAATGAGAAAGTGAACGGATTAAAAAAAAAAAGAAAGAAAAAAAAAATGAAAAAAAAATTTTGAAAAATCAACTTTAAACACGGAACGTCCGCAACGTTCTGTCAATTTTATCATCGAATATCGGTCCCATCTGTGTCTTCTCTTTTTTTTTATTTTTATTTTTTTTTTTATTTCTTATTTTTCTTTTTTTATTTTTTCAAAGGGACAGAGAGCATTTGATTAAAAGATTTTAACGCGATCTATATTCGATCTATTCGAATAATTGTGGGTAGATTAATATTACAAGTTAGGAAAAATAAAAATAGAAAAGGAGGAAAAAGACAAAGGAAAAACGAAATAAAATAAAGTAAAATAAGATTAAGTTAAATTAAGTTAAATTAAGTTAAATTAAATTAAATTAAATTAAAAGAAAAAGAAAAGGGAAGAAAAAAAAATTAAAAAAGAAAAAAGAGAACGATGCGTTTTAAATATTTTCTGTGATATATATTTTCTATCGCTTTCGACGAGGATCTTTCGCCTAACTCGCTAAATCATCGAGAGAATACGTTGCTTCTTTAAAAATTCCAAAGTTCGACAAGTGAAATCTCTTTTTGATGTTTATGAGATATGTATATTGAGTGTTATGTGAAGCACGTAACACGAATCGTCAGTCAAAGTCTTCTACTATCTTCGAGTCTAAGCTCTTTGTTCGTTCGTGCCTCTATCTTACTACTCTTCATCTATTTATCTATCCATTTCTCTCTCTCTCTCTCTCTCTCTCTCTCTCTCTCTCTCTCTCTCTCTCTCTCTCTCTTTCTTTATCTATCTATCTATCTCTATCTCTATCTCTATCTCTATCTCTTTCTCTTTCTCTCTGTATTTCTATTCTCAAGATATCAGCGATTTTTAGCAGATATCATCGTACATACACATACATACAAACGCATTGAAACATATCGATCGTAAAAGATAAATGATCATGAGACATCCTGCATATCAAATTCTATATATATATGTATGTATTCCAAAGACTATGAACGGACGCTGTTATATTTGTCATTATGATAGACCTTCTCCACGAAAGTGTTCTACATTATATTTCGAGCGATAAAAGGGGAACAAATGGTTCTTTGCGAGGTCAATATATTATATAACCTTTACTTTTCTCGAGGGAAAGAAAAAGAAGGTATCGTTTTTCTAAGCTAAACGATTAGCGAAATTAGTTTGGATAGTTGTACGTATGTAGGTACACACACATACGTTGATACTTGTCTTTTTTATCCGTCAAAACTCTTTTGCTTGAATCATTCCATACGCGTACTGCTGTGATCGATTGAACGTAGTTAGTGAGAAGAAGAAAAAGAAAAAGGGAAGAAGACGATGATGAAAAAAGAAAACGTGCGATACACTTTGGGAAAGGTTGTTAAAGGATATAGAAAAGGAGAATGAGAACGAAAGAATCGATGATATGGTCAAGGAAAGTTTTCGTATATATGAGGGACAAAAAGAAAAGAAAAGAAAAGAAAAGAAAAGAGAAAAGTACGTATCGATCGTCGCCTAATTTAACGTGTAAATCGTATCAAACGATTAGTCCTTTGACGACATTGTAATAGTAGCGTAGCAATAACGAGCACAATTCTTTTCAATGTATACTCCTCCGACGTCCAATTTTAGAATAATTATAAATAATTATTGAGATGTAGAAATCTCTTTTACGATGATCGTCTCTCTTGGAGACAGTTGGTTAACGATGACGAGAGAGAAAAAAAAAAGAAAAAAAAAAAAATAATAAAAAGAAGAAAATAAAAGAAAATTTAAAACATTGACGAGCATGAAACGTCTCGTACGAATCGTTTGAAACATATTAGTGTATCGTATGAAGTTATAACTAACATTGATACGCGTAATATCTAGTAATTTTAAGTAATATTTATCGAATGAAAACGTCGGTGTAAATAATAAAGAGATATCGAAGATACATATGTGATAAGGCACGGCTTTTGGCCATGCACTACCGTATTTGTTCGACTTCGTCGTCACTTGTGAAAATTCGATGTCGATTTTTCCAATTGTTATGTATTAAAATGAAAACTCAATTTTCGAAAGTCAAAGAAAATATATCGCAAATTGCGTAATAATTTTGGAAATTAAATGGAAACAATTAAAATGAAATGAAAATGAGAGAGAACTTACTCGTTATATCGATCGGTGGTACACATAAGAAAAAAATCAATGTCTTTATTAAATAAATAAATAAATAAATAAATAAATAAATAAATAAATAAATAATAATAATAACAATTTCGTCTAAAAAAAAATCGTCGTTGTTCGTCGTTTGTCAAATTTTCACAAGTCATGGTAGAAGCAGCTGTTTTATAAATATTTCATATATTTTGTTATACTGTTTCTATGCTCCTCACACTATGATCCAAAAAAAGCTACTCTTATAGTATTAATCTGTATACTTCGTCTCCTCTACTCGTAGTTTTTACACTACTACCCACCGAATTATGATTAAATGTCGCATACAAGAACACGAATTTATCAGAGTGAGAAAAGAAAAGAAAAGAATAATGAAAGCACAAGAATCGAAAGGGTTAAGTTATTTCTTACTGTTCGTCCACAAACTTGAATGACCTTCTTGGAAGATTTTTTAATGATCAAAGTATTCTTCGCAGCATTGTATTGCTGTTGTAAAGTACGATTAAAATAAGAATGTTAATAACAAACGTTATGGAAAACGTTAATGTATATATATATAGATATATGTGGTGTATCTAATATTGTCCCATCTATGAAATTAATTTATAAGTTTACGTTAAGGGAAAAGTATTGAAAAAAGTTATGAAATTTTTAGCTTAACTCTATCAAATTTTTTATCATAAATTTTTTATCTGATCTAGTTAGAAAATATTTGAATCGACGGCCTTAAATATAAAAAAAAAAAGAAAATAACTTATTTTTTTCACAACACATATTGTAACAGAAATACTTTTAAAACGATTTCTATGGGATCGATAACCACGGCACATACGCATACACACATACACATATACACATACACATTGTCTAGCGGAATGATTAAAGAAAAAAAAAGGAAAAGAAGAAAAAAAAAATTCTATTCGAGTGATCAACACGCCGATTATAACATTTTATTTCTATTAAATTTCGTTGCGACTTTTTTCGAATATAGAATTGTTATTTTAATTCGAGATTTTATCGAAAATCGATCGTGCGAGATCGATTTTAACCAAAATGCAAAATTGTTTTGATAATTTAAGATGAGTACAAATTTCGTTAAAAAAGTTTGAGCATATATATCCACGAGAGTATAAATGATCATCTGTTTGGTACATATCGATTGGAAATTGGCTAAAAGAATACGGATATTGTACAAATTCTTAAAAAAAAAAAAAAGATATATAATTCTAAAATATAAAAATGTATTTATTATATCGACGGTAAGAAATGAATTTCTTAAATCTACTGCAATTTGGAATTTTGCGGTTCGGAGATATAATATTTTTTAAAAGCATATATACGTTGCGAGAGAGACACTACGTAGCTCCTCTTTGCGTGCCTATAATTTTGCAAAATTTCTTGTAAAAAGAATACGTCTATGTTATTTATTTAAGATTATTAATTAAATATACTTTATTTTATTTCATCGATGCGATTATAAAAGTAATTATGGCGATTCACGGAGTAAACTAAGTCTAGCTTACCTCTATTACGAAACGTTTATGTAAATTGTAAATATTCTTGGATGCTGATTGTACAGTGTGCATCATATAATTGATTCCTTTGTTCTGTAAACGCATTACGAATTATTGCATAAATAAATCGCAGGAGTAATATAAGAACTATATAATATATTCCTCATATATATATATATATGTATGTATATGTATACACGCACGCACACTCACACACGTTTCATATTAAGTAACATACAAACGAAAAAAAAAAACTTACTTAATGATGTTTGACGAGAACTATTGGAAAATTAACACTTACGGCGCATGCGCACAACATGTAATCCTTTATTCTATTTCACACATTGTATTTTGAAACTCGAACTTCTCCTTTACAAACTACACACATATAAAAAGAAATTTTAAGTATTGCTTTGATGCAAAATGGATAAACGGATAAAGGTTATAAATATATATTCTTGAAAAAGGATTAACAGAAAAAAAAAATGACAAACGACACACGCGTAATACATTTTACGCTTTTCCCTTCGTATCATTTGCGTTGATATTATTTTTGAAAATTTTAATCAATGAAATTAAATTTCAACGAATTATCTTTATAATTAATGAGATAAATGGTAAAATAAAATATTTGTTGTATAAATATAACGAGATTATAATATAGTAATTTATTCGTTCGTCTTGATATCTTACCAACTGTCGAACTAAAAGCAATTTGGTTTGGAATAATGGTATTAATGCGCGGATACAAAGATGCTGATTGGCTCTTTCGATACAGTTATCGTGAGTGAAAAAGTTAAAGGACTTAAAAAGTTAAGATATTAAATTCATCGTACATTGTTCCAATGAAAATGATTAATAATGAAATAACGTTTAAATTATATATAATTTTTTCTTATAAATCATACATTTATAATAAATCATACACATAGATAATAGTATGAATATTCGAATCGATTTTTTCAACTTTTTTATCTAGAGAGTTTTGAATTATTAGTTGAATATGCCGAGCAGATGGCGCCAGGAGTATAGAAAATTATCTACAATTTACATGACCTAAAAATATGGAAAATAAATTGAATATCTACTGATCATTGCTTCATAGTCCAACACGTTTCATCGTTCAGTACACGGAATTAAGATACTTCAAATGCGTTGAGGCGCCTCGAAAATGGTCTCTTAGTTTTTTTTTCTCTTTAAATATTAATCATAATCCATTCCAAAAACGTGTGTAAATCCGTGTACTGTCTAAGAAATCTTAATGGTTTGAAATAATTTTTTTGAAAAGTTGTCCGTTCATTTAACACATACATGTTTATTTGTTGATATTTAACGTTATTTGGAGATAATAAAGAAATTAAAATGAGTGAGGAAAAACCTATACCAAATAGTGTCAAATTCGCCATCGGTGGTCTTTCTGGGTTTGTACTAATAATTCTTTTTTCAAAATGTTTTATTGCTTATTTTCAAATTATTTTTCCTATTATATTATCTATTCTAATATTTTATATATTTATATCTTGTTTTTATAAAGAGAGACAAGTTATTTTCATTTTCTGCTTCCATCAATAATTGTTGTATTATTCAAAAAATCGGCGATAATGAATTCAGAGGTCAAATCATTAATTATTGCTCACGCCCAAAGGAAAACAAATTATATTATTTTTAACTCTTAATAAAACGCGTTGATATCATGAAGTGACGTAAAAGAATTTGAAATTTGTACCCTTGCATTTCTCAACAATTTAGGCTATAAATAAAAATGTATCCAACCATGAAGATTTAAACTAGTTGGTATTTTTGAAAATTTAAACGATTAAGAAATATTTTATGTTTCTAATTCTAAATAATTCTGAATAAAAGATAAAAAATTTCAGCTCTTTCAGCTATTTTTTAATAAATTACAATTTATTAAATATTTATTTCTATAACGTTTATATCATTTTATTTGATAAAAATTTATAAAATATAATTTAGATATAAGATAAGATGCATTTAAGTGTAATGATAAAAGTTTTTTTTATATAATTATAGAATGGGTGCAACTTTCTTTGTACAACCATTAGATCTAATAAAAAACAGGATGCAATTAAGTGGACAAAAAACTACAACATTTGCCGTTGCAACCAGCATTCTTAAAAATGAAGGTATACTTGCTTTTTATAATGGTTTATCTGCCGGTTTATTGAGGCAAGCAACATATACGACTGTTAGGCTAGGAGTGTACACTTGGCTTTTCGAAGCAGCCTCGTAAGTATAATATATGGAAGCATTTAGTTAAATAAGTTATTAATTTAAATGTATTTTATATATAAAAATGAATTTAACTAATTATAGTTATTTATTATCTTGATATATTTAGAAAAGAGGGCCAACCAAAGTTTATTGTAAAAGCAGCTTTAGGAATGATTGCAGGTTGTATAGGTTCATTCGTAGGTACACCTGCAGAATTAACATTAATACGAATGACTGCTGACGGTAGACTACCACCTGGTAAATCATTGTTTGATAAGTTGCTGGAATCAGTCTCAGTCTCATAATTTTAATGTGCTAATTATTTTCAGATCAAAGACGTAATTACAAAAATGTGTTTGATGCAATATTTCGTATAGTTAAAGAAGAAGGATTATTTACATTATGGAGAGGCGCAGTTCCAACCATGGGCCGTGCAATGGTTGTGAATGCAGCTCAATTAGCTTCATACTCTCAAGCAAAACAAATGTTACTTGAGACAGGTACATCCTAAAAATGTATAACAATAATTCATTTACTTCAATATCTGCAATATGTGTTAATTTTTTTAATTTTATTTTAAAATAGGTCGTTTTAAAGAAAATATTACACTGCATTTGATATGCTCCATGATTTCGGGTATCGTTACAACCATTGCATCTATGCCTGTAGATATTGCCAAAACGAGGTAATATATCGAACAACTTTTTAGATATGTGTGTTATTTACCAGTTGTGTCTGATCATATGTTTTCTTCATCTAGAATTCAAAATATGAAAATAATTGATGGAAAACCAGAATATACAGGAGCATTGGATGTTTTTAATAAAATTATTACAAAAGAAGGACCATTCGCACTTTGGAAAGGTTTTCTTCCATATTATGCACGTTTGGGTCCTCATACAGTCTTAACGTTTATATTCTTGGAACAACTGAACAAAACTTACAGAAGATATTTTTCATGATTAGAATTGTTCATGTAATGTATTATTATATGCAAAGATCATAGAGAGACACCAAAAATGATTTCTCATATATTTTTTTTTATTACATAAAAGATAACACATACCTTGCACAAAGTGTATGTATACTATAAACATATAGATAAAATTGTATGTTTCTATCTTCTTTTTGTAGAATTTGTAAATTAATGTTTCAAAGAATTCCATTAATACTGAAATTCATATTTGAATAACAACTAAGCATATAACAATTTTTTTATATGCGCACAATATTGTTCTATTTTTTATAGATATATACATATTTATTACGAATCTGTTTTATTAAATATTCATTATTTTGATTAATCATCATAGTGAATATATTCTAAACAAAATTTAATTCATATTAAAACACATTTTGTAATTTCCTGACTGTATAAAAT
The DNA here is from genome assembly GCF_014466175.1 of Vespula pensylvanica. Lineage (NCBI taxonomy): Eukaryota > Metazoa > Arthropoda > Insecta > Hymenoptera > Vespidae > Vespula > Vespula pensylvanica. The sequence continues at coordinate 14,146,827 of NC_057685.1, forward strand.
TTGTAAGGCTAAATGTGAACACAAAAATTTATATCAACAATATTTTAAACTGTAATATAAAATAATATCAATGTATGTACAATCAGAGTAACAATCAGAAATCGAAATAAGTTACTGGATCTTTCATTGTAATCAAACAATGAAACTATACATTCTTTAAATATTCTTTACAGGTAAATGAGTCTGTCTGGTACAACTCTTTATATTATGTAATATATTTGTTATTTTTTGACGTTTATAGTAAATTCTTTGTTTTTATTTCTGAGAAATACTTATTTTATATTTTATTATTGTTTTTTTTTAATGAATGATCTAGGAGAAATTAAAGGTGTATAGTAAGAAGATATAAAAATGTATAAGACAGCAAGTACAAACAATATATTACCAGTTTTGTACACTATTTCAGAAGTAAATGCTTTAATAATAAGCAGATGTATATAATTTTACTTTTCCACTAAATATCCTTAATATTTTGTAATAAAAAAAAATAAAAAACAAACAAAAAAATAGACGTATTAAGTGCAACAACATGGTATTGTATTTCTCTAATGAATCAATTAAGAATAATAGCATACAGAACGATATATATATATATATATGTCCATACATATGTTGCATGTGGATGTGTATGTGGTCATCCTGTTTTACCTAGCTTTACCCGATACTATGGCTGACATACTGTTTTCTAACAATAATAAATAAAAGTCGAATAGGAGTAGAATGGTTTTATTTATTCATAAACATTTCAAAAAAATTTGCTTTGAATTGAATTTTAATCCTTATTTTACTATCATTTATATTTTTATACATAATAAATGAGACAGATAGATAATATGAAGCATAATTTAAATAGAAGACATGGACTTGTGTTAAGGTTATATAATACAATTTTACATTGAATTTAGAAAAATGTGCATAATACTGTTATATTATGTATAATACTAATATAGCAATTAGTAAAACAAATTTTATAGAAAGATTTAAATATGTGCATAGTGTATAGTGTTTAATATTTTTATAGTTTTTATATTAAAATGGCAGTGAAAAAAAAAATCCAAAAATGGAACCAAAATGGTTTTGAAGAATGGGTATATAAATATTTTTTATTTGCTTTCATATTTTATAGTAGCATTAAGTTTGTAATATAAGAGTAAATGTATATAATATATAACATTATAAATTATATATATATTATTAAAAAACATGACGACTTCTTAATATACACATTGACATATTCAAATTAAAATAATTTGTTTCTAGGGTGGTTATATGGAAGCTAAGAAAGCAAAATTGGAAGAACAATTTAATGAAGAAGCAAAAAAAGAGCATAAGAATGCATCGAATTTATTTCAAGGAGTAGCTATATTTGTAAATGGTTATACGGATCCAACAGCCGATGAATTAAGAGAGTTAATGATGGCATATGGGGGAATATACCATCATTACATGCGACCTAAAATTACTACTCATATAATTGCATCAAATTTACCATATTCTAAAATTATAATGTATAGAAAAGCTCAATGTCCAATGCCTATTTGTAAACCCGAATGGATAACGGATAGTATCAAAGCTGGGAAAGTTCTAAACTATGAGAATTATTTGCTTCTTACTAATTGTATTGGTAGCCAGCCACAATTAAAATTTGAAATATGTGACAAAAAACATAATGTAAATAATGATACGAAAGAAAATGCTGATACAATACAAAGTACTGTCGAATCTGCTGCATTAAATATTGCTACTACTAGCGAGGATCTCAATCAACATAGTAATAATTCTTTGAATCCTATTAAAACAAAAGGAACATTACTTTCATCAAAAAATACAGAATTTATATCAGAATTTTATAACAACTCACGATTACATCACATTGCTACAATGGGAGCAACATTTAAAGATTACATAAATGAATTAAGAGATAAAAGCGATGGAAAATTTCCTGGTTTAGAACAATTGAAAAAACTAAAAGAGTCTAAACAAAACTCTCAACATTCCAATGATTCATACTTATCAGAAGACGAAATGTTTTCTCCTCGAGAAAATGAAAATGCAATAATAAAACAAGAACCTGTCATAATGCACATAGACATGGATTGCTTCTTTGTTTCTGTAGGTCTTAGAAATAGACCACATTTAAGAGGATTACCTGTAGCAGTGACGCATGCTAAAGGTAATAAAAGCACTAATACTAAATCAAATAACGCGAATAATAATGATCAGGATGAAGAAGAATGTACTTCTTTTTCTGAAATTGCATCATGTTCGTATGAAGCAAGAAATGCAGGTGTAAAGAATGGAATGTTTTTGGGTGAAGCATTAAAGATATGCCCTAAGTTATATACAATAAAATATGATTTTGAAGATTATAAGGAAGTATCATATAGTTTGTACAACATAGTATCATCGTATACGTTAGATATTGAAGCAGTAAGTTGTGATGAAATGTATGTAAACTGTACTAAAATACTTGAAGAATCACACTTAATGCCTATGGAATTTGCAACAATCATAAGAGGCGAAATTAGTCGGACTACAGGTTGTCCAGTGTCAGCAGGATTTGGAAGCAATAAATTAAGAGCAAGATTGGCAACAAAAAAAGCTAAACCTGATGGACAATTGTATCTAGAAAATAATAATATTATTTCATACATTGACACATTTAATGTACAGGATTTGCCAGGTAATGAAATTAGTATTAATTATTGTTTCTAAAGAATATAATTTCCTTATTAATGTCTATGAAATGATCTGTTACAATAGGAGTCGGATATACAACCACAAAAAAGTTACATAAAATGAATATAAATACTTGTGCAGAGTTAAGATTGGTATCTTTAGGAACATTACAGAAAGACTTTGGGAAAAAAATGGGAGAATTATTGTACAATACGTGTCGAGGTATTGATAAAACAAAGTTAAATTTAGAACATGTAAGGAAATCCGTATCGGCAGAAGTCAATTATGGCATTAGATTCGAAAATAATGGCGAAGCAGTAGATTTTTTAAAAAAGTTATGCGTAGAAGTACATAGCAGATTAAAGAAAGCTAATGCAAAAGGTAGGTGTATTACATTAAAACTCATGGTTAGAGCTAAAGAAGCACCTGTAGAAACAGTGAAGTTTATGGGTCATGGCCCTTGTGATTATATAACAAAATCAAAAAATCTAATGTCAGCCATTGATAATCTTACCATTATTACAAAGTAAGTGTTTAAATTCTTTATTTGCTTAATTTATTCGATTATCCAAGATCAAAAAATAATTTAAATTTTATTGGACAATTTATGTTACAGAGAAATTATTGGTATATGGAATCAATTACATCAGACACCTAAAGATATGAGAGGAATAGGTATTCAAATCTCTAGATTAGAACTACAAAAAAATAAATCTAATGACAATAATTTGATGAACTTTATTAATAAAACTAAACCACCTCAGATGAGAAATTTTTTTTTAAACGAATGTATAAATGATCAAAGTAACAAAAGAAATTTCGGAAATAATGAAACATTTTTTCTTAATAAGGAAACAACGTCAACAACTATTAATACTAATAATTGTATTTTGAAGCTTAATAATTCAGGTTCGGTAAACATGAAAATAAATGACATAGAAACTTTGCCAAATAATAATGATACAAGAAATTCAAAAACTGACCTAATACAAAATTCTTCTTCTACATTTAATCGCTCGATAATTGTATTACCCTCTCAAGATATAAACGAGAGCGTGTTAATTGAATTGCCTGAAGAAATAAGATCTGAGATACTCGAAGCTAAATTGAAAAAACAAAACTCTTCGAATAATAAATTCAAATCGCAAATTCAAACCAATCAAGAAAATAATGTAAATATGGAAATTAATAATCCAAAACCAAATGAGAAAGAGGGAGAAAATTCCAAAGCAGAAAATACGCTTCAAAATAATTTGCAGTCTTCAGAGATAGCTAAAAGAGAATTGTCTAATAAAAATATAGAAGAAAATAACGTGCAACACTCTACTTGTCAAAAGAAGTTTTTAAATGGTACTTCCGAAGTTTACATGTTATCGCAAGAAATAGATGAATCCACATTAAATGAATTACCAGACAATATTAGAACTGAAATAATGAGTACAATGCTAAATAAAAAGAACGAAACTAATGATAAGAATAAAACATTGAAAAATGTACAAACACATAAGAAACAATTCTTCAAACAAATTAAACCAAATTCAGGAAAAAACACGAAAGTTGAATTACCACCACTTCGAGAATTAGATATGTCAGTCTTACTGGAATTACCTGAAGACATACGAAATGATATATTTAATCAATATAAAAGCAGTGAACATCAAAATAGTAATAATTCTAGCAGCAGTGCAGGTGTATCAAATGAACAAATAAATCATCAGAAAAATACGAAAGAATCGATCAAGCAAAGCACGGCTATAGAAAATGTATCATTTTCGCAAGTAGATCCTGATTTTTTAGCAGCATTACCAGCAGATATGCAACATGATGTGCAACAATATTGCATTGCTAAGAAGAAAGAAGATCAAGTAAAAAATACGAATAATTTGCCTGATAAAAATACTGTTATTAATAATCCCAATAAACAATGGAGTGTATTACAATATGCGAAAAATGCAAGACCACTTTCCAAATCAAAAAATAACGGTAAATATTCTAAAGTCCTTTCGAGTAAAAATAAAAGTAAGAAAGATATAAAATCAATGCCGAAAGTTAAAGAGCGCAGTAATAGACACGAAATAGAAACGGATAAAAAGAGTGATAATGTAAAAAATAGCAAATTAGATAATAAAGAAGATAAAATAATCAGCACATTAATATCCGATATAAATAATATTAATAATGAGAAAGATATTGTAGATGAAACCGAAACGATATTGGCATATAATCGAGTTATTACAAATAATAAGGAAACTACGGATACATATCAAAGGACGTTGATCGATATCGTCAATTCATTTTTCAGTCTTTCGATAGAACAAGTATGTCAAATTTTTACAGCTATATTAATTTCATCTAATAGTATTGTTACTACGAATATATATCATGTATAGTATTATATACATTTCGAAATGTACGAGAAAAATGATTTAACTTGATTATCACTGGATGCACTAATAAATAAACGTAAAGATTGTTAATTTATAAAAACAATACATTATTAACGAATGGACATGTAATGTATATTACTTAATTAAAAAATCAATATTAATAATTCACGAATTGCATTATTTAGAATTTATGATAGATCAATGGAGAAACATACGTAATGTTGTATTAAACAACGTACATTTCTATATGCATAACAATATATTAATATTTAAACATGTTCAAATATATATGTAGTTAATAAGGAATTATAGTTGGGCATCAACAGAAATAAAGAGGGCATATGTTTACAGATTAAAATGCGGATACAAACATGGATTGCTTCGAAAACTGAAAACGAAATCGACTTTTTCTCGCTTGCAATATTTCTTAGCATGCTTCCCGAGAAGAAACGCATCGAAGATTTACATATTCTCTTGAAAACCATGCACAGGTGGGAGTAATTTGTTTTATATGCAAAAACAAGATGTATATGTAAGAAAACGGAGGAGGGAATAAAGAGAAAATACCATTTCACTCGTGACTGATACTTAAATAAAAATAATATTTTGGACATGATACATTAACTTACTACATATTCTTCCGTTTAGATGTACGACAAAAACTGGAAGTTGCATTTGGCATGGGATATATAGGAAAACGGTGGAACACGTTCAATGTTATATGCAGATCGAATACAACAGCGATCTAATGGTACCACCAATTAGATGCGATTGTTTCAAATATAACAACGATGTAATATAAATTTCCGGAATTTAATAAATTAATGTTTTTACAATGCGCTTAATAAGAAACGTATTTACAAGCAAACATAATACTTACCTTTAATTTCATCGAACACAGTAACATTTCTTAGATAACATAATAATGTACGATTATCAATAATGCATTTTTCGCAAGATTATTGTTCAAAGGTTTCATATAAATCGGTAAGAAGTCATAAACCTTGAATTCGTACGTATTTTTGTAATATATATATTTTTTAAATATATTTTTCACTTTGTAGTCGGTACGCGCAGGGGTGGTGAAAAAATAGAAAGGGGTGAGTTAGAGACGAGTATTTACTATTCCCATTCGGTGGTACCCGGCGGTTTAGGCGTTAGATCATATAGAACGCGCGAAATGCCGGGTACCGTAGATATTTCAGTCACCATTTTCTTCACCACCTAAGAAAGAAAATATGATATTGTCAATGTAATAGCCGACATATATTTCAGACGAAGAAAAAATAGATCGATCAAAGAACACGACACTTACGTGAATTGGTAATTCTTTTCCGGGAATAGCAGGAGTTCCTGTCATAAAATCGTTGGTACAGAATGGCCTAATCACGATCGAACGCTGACACGATGGCGTTCGAGAAGCGGCATCGCGATCGAAATGTATAGGAATTAGAACTATAGGCATCTGATTGATGACGCCCATGCAACCGTTTGCAGCCAAAACCTGATTTGCTAAATGATCTGCTTGTCTTAAGGTAGCTATCACATTGGATGTAAGATGTGTCTGTGTAATGTCTGTGACCGGATGATGAAGCTGTGGTCCAAAGATATAACATACGCGATTTACATTGTGGCACACACGTGGAATTAATCTCGCAAGGAACAACATATCTTCCCACTCCACTCCTTCTGAGATACTTTCTTCACTTGATAATCCTACTACATAGCTATAAGATCTACAGTCTCCCTGTATATATATATACATATACAAATTCTTCGTGTCATACGTTTTTGGTCATTATTTTTAAATGCAATATATTATTTTTCAAATTAGAATTAACATACCTGAACTCCTACGCTACGAATAGGCAAAAGTGTAGCAGCGATATGACGACGGCTAGAAACTCTTCGAAGTTGTTGACGTTCTGTTTCGTTTGTCGTACCTTCTACGCGATTTAATAATGCATGCTTTTTCTGTAGCATTTGTTCATATTCCGCCATTATTTTAACTATTACCTGTCGCGCAAAATTAACGATTATATATTTTTTAATGGATCAGTAAGCGGCGATTGAATGATATTAGTTGGACGTCGTGATACGTTACCTGGGTTTCTGAGAAATCTTTGTCCATATACGGTTCATCAGCACAAAGAATGCGAATGGCAAGGCCAGGCCCTGGGAATGGATGACGAGAAACAAGTAACGCTGGTATTTCAAGATCGCATCCCAATTGTCTTACTTCGTCCTTATGAAAATCTTTTAGAGGTTCTACTACATGACCTCGTGCTCTCAATGCTCTCACAAGATCGCTATCGTTGTGATGCGTCTTTATAGCATCAGCTTTACCTGATTTTTGTGATCAATCATTAAAATATCTTCATTGCTTTTACAGGTGTTTTAACGTAGATGAATAAAGTTATATGAATGTGACTTTACCACTCGCCATGGCATTTGCACTCTCTATGAGGTCAGGCCTGAGAGTGCCCTGTCCAAGGATTACTTCTTCAGGTTTCAAACCTAATTCTGCAATTGCTTCATTGGCTACCCTTACAAAAACGTCCCCAATAATTTTTCGCTTTTCTTCTGGATTGGTTGTCGCGCACAACATTTTTGTTAGTCTTGTTCGCGGAGTAGTTCCCGTACTAACAATTCCTTTGCTGTTTATAGTGTTTGCATTCAAGGCTGGATTAATGTTATCCAAAGGAACTGAGGTAGTGCCTTGCATGAAACAATGTGCAGCGTTTACTACCCTCAATCTGATTCCTAATTGGGACAAACTCTGTTCCACGAATTGCGTTTCTCCTTTGCGCATGAAGCCATTGTTGATATGCAGCGCGATAACTTGATCTTTACTGAGTGCCTTGTTCAATAGCACTGCACATACCGTCGAATCCACGCCTCCGCTCACCAACAACTATGATCGTTTTTTTTTCTATTTCAATTGACAATTACACTTTCGCATATGTATCATTTATATTTTTGATCACTTTTAAATATCTTTAGAAATATTTCATCTCGATATAATCGCTACGTAGCAACTTCAATAATTTGCTTACTTTACTATATGAATCTTTTAATTCACGAAAAAAACGTATATTACTTACCAAAACTTTCTTATTATCAACAGCGTGTCTGATATACTGAATACATTGTGCTTCCCTATCACGAAGCGTATAATTACCCGTAAGACCAGCTATTCCGTAAAGAAAATTGTGCAGCATTATTTTTCCATTAGGCGTTAGGTCTACTTCCGGATGAAATTGCACTCCGTATAAATTCATTTTATCACTGGCTATGCCTACAATAAAGTTTGATGATTTGGCAGTAATACGAAAACAGTCTGCAATCCTGTCTATACTGTCTCCATGCGTTAGCAATACCATTTGTTCTTTCTCCAAGCCCCTGATGCATAATATATCAAATATAAGTATATGAACATTGGGTATATTTTATATATTTTCAAATAGTCACTTTGAAATAAAATGTACACACTTAAATAAAAGGCACTTGGTATCTATTTCAATGGAATATTGACCATCTTCACGTCCTGATTTTCTTACAATAATACCCCCAAATTCTTTATTCATCATTTGCATTCCATAACATATTCCTAATACAGGAATTCCTATTCGGAAAATATCTGCATCATATCTGGGTGCATCTTCTGCATATACTGAACTAGGTCCACCAGAGATAATAATAGCTCTATAAACAAAAAAGGAAACAACGAACAAATTTGATTTTAAATTTCTCAAACGATTAATAATTTTTTTTATTAAAATTCAGTATATTGTTATCTTTACTTATATCCTTTTTCCTGAAGAGTGATAGCTGGTGTGTCCAGAGGCAAAATATCACTATGAATATTAAGCTCATGAACCTTTCGATCTATCACTTTGCCGTATTGTGCACCTGCATCCAAGATAGCAACACGTTCATCGATGCAGGATATTCCAATGGCCCCCTCATCAGCTCCATTATTTCTATCTGCGCGAAACAATGGGCCGTCCGCGCTTTTTTCCATTTCAAATTTACAGCTGTGCTATGGTCTTTGCTGTTATGTTGACAATCCTACAATAAGAATATATATAATAATATATGTTTATAAATTTATGATTAACTTTTATGAAACATATATGAATAATAAATATGTAAATAATTGTAAGCGCGCCGATTTAATCTGTATTTATTAATACATTGAAATTTTGATATATTATATTTGCTCGTTCTTATCTATAAATGTGAAAATATTTGTATGGAGAGTAATACTTTTATATTGAAAGTGGTTATTACTTTTGGTTAAACTTGGTTATTAACATGTTTTTAAAATGTAAGTTTAAGATCAATTTTTTAAATAATATTACTTTAAAACATTGATAAAGCCAATTCATGATGTCACATTTATATCTTTATTTTTAAAAATATACTATTGAGAACAGTTTGGTTTCAGATAAGAAATGTATAATTATAATTATATGACCTCATTTCATAATAATTTTGATGAGAATAATTTTTTGTAAATAGGTTATCACTTTATTACACTGTCAACTTGACCTATTATATAATCAAATTTATTATATGATGTTCAAATATTATTTTTAAATAAATATAATATGTGTGTGGGCATATATATGTATATATATGTATATATATGTATATATATATGCATATATATTTATATATATATATCTATACACACACACACACACATATATATTTAAATACATATATATGCATTTTTAATTTAAGGTAAAAGATTGAAAAAAATAGTATAGAAACATTTATTGTTCTTAAAATATCTTTTTCTGAATCATTCGAGTGAAATAATATTTATAAACTTTTTCATAGTTCCCTTTTTGCAAACTTATATAAACAATAATATTGATTTCATGGAAATTTATTTAGTATGATCATGTAATCAAATAGTAAAAAAAACCAAGGTCCACATATCGTATACAGATATCCAATATTTCAATCTTCAAGCAATAATCACATAATCGACACAAAAAAGCAATGTTACAACTTAGTTGAATCTATTATCTTTTAATCTATGCGAGCAAAGGTATAAAGGTTCTTATTTAAATGGCATAAAAACGGAAACAACTCTGAATTTATTAATGTCTATCTGCATGAATATATACAGATCTATTCTAATCATTATATGACTGAATATAATGAACTGTCTGACAACTACTACTGTACAGTGTACATCACAAAACATAACGCGCTACTTTGCATTTTCGTTTTGAAAAATACGCGCCCTCTTACGATAAATACGTAATCATTCGATAGGGTGACTTGAAAATAATGAAAATGGAGTAGGAGAATAATTACTTAAAAACAATTCACCGGTACCGTAATTTTATGAGCACGTTTCGATGCGATCGACGTATTGAGCTGTTATGCGGCTGACTTGCTTGGGTTGCGTCGTTAAGCGATAATCAAGATATACTTAAAGACTTACCGAATGAAATCAGATTGGCAATATTTGAGACGAGTACAATATAATCACACAACGTAAAAGTAATTACAGGAAAACAGAACCTGCACACTCTGGACGAGGCGGCCATTCAATCGCCACAATGCAGTGACTGCTTTCAGGCTTCAAGTAAACGGGAGAGCCAACCTAGCGACTCGAAATTTTTTAAGATACCAGAAGCTTCGCGAGAAAATCGCTTTATCGACCGGGAGTAACTCTTTCACCAATAAAACACATTTTCTTTTCCTTTAACCGATCGATTTCGTTATGTCATTGCACCACACAACTAAAGACTTTTCATTCGTCGAATACATTTATTATTTATCACTACTTTCGAAGTATACTTGCGTTACAAGACCTTATACCAATTAATACGACTCTTTTTCTTTCCTCTGTTCTAGATTTAGTCCATTGAGTTTATTACTACTGTGGCAGAGACATGCTTACCTTCCTCTTGTTGAAGGAGGATCAACAAAGAAGGAGATATATTCTATCTCAAGCTTTTGCAGGGATGTAAATACACATCTGAATACCCTGCACCTTTTCTTTTCTTTTTTTTTTTTTTTCTTTATCCTTTGGATTTCTTTTTGTTCTTAATTTTCATTATTATACATGTGTCATTTAAATGATTAACGAACAAGCATGAGCAGATATGTGTGTGTGTATATATATGTATATGTGTGTATATTATGTATATATGCGTGTATATATATGTATGTATATGTGTATGTGTATATATATATATATATATATATATATATATATAGAATGTAAAAATAAAACAATTAAATAAACATTGTATCTTTATGTTAAATACAACGTTATAAAATATCGAAACATTAATAAACACAAACGAATTAATATTTTAACTTTCAATTTTGCATACACAATGAAACAAATATTAATCATAGATTCTTACACTATTAAATAGGCCTTTTCTAGCTCACTAAAATGATAGGCACCATTACGAAAGTAGTGAAAAAGAAGAAAATATCTTGTCTCTAAGGTTTGGCTTTTTGTGTTATGTAGATACTGTAGCAGTTTCTTCTTAAACGCGAGCGCCACCTACGAAAGCTGAAGAGAAATTAATATGAACAGTGCTGTAATTAGAGTTTTAGAGAGTGGGTTTTCGTACATAGCGATCTTCTCCTGACGTGATCCGTGCAATCGATATATTTTTCAATAAGATCATGCATCGTTTAAAATAATGTAACTGATTGACTATGTAAACGTAGAAATAAAATTTCTATTTATTACGTTGCTATGAATTTCTCAATATAATCAGTGCGAACTATTTAATCGTATCGGTTTATTATTATTCTTATATATACTTTTTTAATTCTTACATTTTTAAAATAGCCACGCATTTGAAAAATTTGATCTGCGTTATCGACTGGTATGCCGATCGCAGTGTCACAATTGGTACATATTGGTACTAAAATTAGTCAATCGCAAAAATTTGAAAAGTGCTAATATCGAGTAGTTCGTTACGAGGCACCGGATCGAAAACTTCGTGAACAGGTATTTCATTTATTTGATTTATAAAAAATATCTAGACATGTATTTATCTTCATTTTGTTGAAACGTTAGATACGATTTTCTTATTTTGTTACTATTCGGATCTGATGAAATACGTTCGAAATGCGTAGTGGTATGAAAATAAAATTATTGTCGATGTTAAAGTGACGTAATGACCGTTAAAAAATATGGTAGCTAAGCAAGTTTAACGGATCTAAGTTGAATCTCTTTACTTTTGTTTCGAATAAGTATGTAGTTTCAAATCGTAAGTATAGTGAACGTAATCGAATCAAACACGAACGAATGGTACATATATTCATTTTTTAAAATGTCGTTCTATCGTTCGGAAAGTACTATTCTTATCGATTACAAAAATTCATTAAACACCTTAGACAGTCTCAAGTCTGACGAATACTTTTTACCTACCGAAGTAGCGATACACAATAAATCAAACGATTGTTGGGTTTCTTGTAACGGCGTCGTTTACGATCTGACTGATTTATGTAAATTGTGGTTATGTACACGAGCGATAAAACCTATAATAGCGTACGCAGGAAAAGATATTAGTCATTGGTTCGATCATAATCGAGATGATATTAAATATTATATTCATCCTGTTACCGGTGTATCAGTACCATATTGTCCACATGGACCAATACCGGATGTATCCGATTATGTCGTACCTTCTACAGATTGGCGACCGTTAAACAAATGTCCATGGTGGTTAGACGAAAAATATAAGTTAGGTAAACTCACAAAAAATCCACGACCTTGTAGAATTATCAATGTTCTTACCAAAACGAGTTGTGTTATAATGGTAATTAATTATATTGATCTTTGATAAATTGAGAATATATTGAAATCTTTTTCCGACTTTATACACGTTTTTCATTTAGGTTTGCGAAGAGGATACGATTAAACGTATTCAAGAACGTGCTTCGTTATTTATTCCACATGGACAAAATTACTCGTGGACGTTTGAAGGGAAAGATATCAATCTCGATGGTACATTAACGGAAAATAATATTCCGGATGAACGCGAACGTTTCGTAGCTTGTGGACTTCCCGAGGATTATTATGTTCCAAGTATTATGTGTTATTACATCGACGAGGAAGATTTGTACGAATCCGATTAATCCGAAATTAACGGGCTACGTAATAATAATTAATTATTGTCGAAGTATTAACGAAATTATTATCGGATAATGCAATTATTCTTTTTTTTTTTTTTTTTTTTTCGTGAATTTTAATAAGAAATTTTCTACCTTATCGAATGTCGTACATAATACTTCTCCTTCGTGAAAGATGGCAGCACCATTCTCAGATGCAATTGTAATTGCAATTACTACACACACACACATGTGTGTGTGTGTGTGTGTGTGTGATGAAAAATTATTAGACAATAATTAATATAAGCAAATATTTTATAACTCATAACCGGTTTTGTTTAATCAACATTTTATATTTAAGTTCGATGATGTACTTTTAGTTCATTTTTTCTCTCTTTTTATGTATAACAAAAAAAAAAAAAAAAAAGAAAAAGAAGAAAAAAAATCGTCGTATATCATCATTTCGAAGTGCTCTGACGATATTCGCGGAAAATAAATGCGTCCGATCCTCGCGTAGATGTGGTTTGCTCGTAAAAGCGAAGCCCCGTTGAGAGAAGAAGCCCTGCCACCGCTTACGATCCGCTCGTCAAAACGTTTTACGGGTTTATTCTCGGCCGATCTTCCGTGCATCTTGGTCCATTGTTTCGATTTATATCTTCTCTCTTTCTCTCTTTCTCTCTTTCTCTGTCTGTCTTTCTTTCTTTCTTTCTTCCTTTCTTTCTTTCTCCTCTCTCTCTCTCTCTCTCTCTTTTTCTGTTTTCTTTTCTCTCTTTTATATACGTAGCACGTATAAGTATTTTGTATAAATAACAAACATCTTTTTGTTTACATTTTCTTTTCAAATTTACAAAACGAATAAGAAGAAGAAGAAGATAAAAATATATATATATATATATTTTACTATAATTAAGTAGAATAACGTTCTTGTCGTCGCAGAGAAGGCGAAGGATTCGTTTCAGTACCGTATCGTCGGTTGGTCGATATGGTTGTAAATCATTTTAGAGCTACCACCCGCGTCTTTCGCAATGACAATCGGTAATAACTATCCCGAAGGAAGGAGGCCACGGTAGGAGAAAAGAGGAGAGGAAGCTAAAGATATAACTGGAGAATCGACGGTCTCGTCTTTTAAGATTGCTTCGAAGTGTGTATAACAGAGATAGGAAGAAAAAGAAAGAGAAAGAAAGAGATAGAGCGATAGAGAGCGATAGAGAGAGAGAGAAAGAGAAAGAGAGAGTGAGAGAAAGGGAGAGAATATGTATGTGTGACATAGGAAGGAAAAAGACCGAAGCACGGTCATTAGGGCACACGCGCGGCCACGAACATGGTGTAATCGTAAACCGCGAGGAGCATAAAACGACTCGGTAGAAAAAGTCATTTACTGCGTCTTTCATACACGTGCGGAGCCAAGCTGGACGTGAAGCTATCTAGAGAGAAAGAGAAAGAGAAAGAGTAAGAGAAAGAGAGAAAGAGCACTGACCCTGAGATGCGATCGCAACGTAGAGAGAGAGAAGGTATCTTTGTCATAGCTTCTTTCGAAGATGGACGTCTCCAAGATGAAATTAAGTATTAAAAGGAAAAAACTGGATAATAGTCGGAATGAAGTTCTTGCGTATCTTTCTCTCTCTCTCTCTCTCTCTCTCTCTCTCTGTTAGTAGGTATGAATTTTCTTCAATTTGAAAAAGCTCCTTTCTAGTTCGCGCGATATATATTTTGTCTTTCATGTATAGATATACATATGTATATAATATGTATGCACGTGAATACGAATCATCGTGTCATTACGGTACCCATCGAGCGTCATCAACCAATCTTCTCACGTAACTGCGTCGCTTGAATCGATTTCCAAACGAACCGTGCCTTCCATGACGTTTCCAACCGCAATTCGCATAGATATCGCAAATGAGATTGCTACAGTTACCGCGCGTCTAGAGTATAACGGAATAAATGATAAATCGCTTGGTTGCCTTTATGACGTACATATATATATATATATATATTTTTATTGTATCCTTTACGATTATTTATACAAGATTATAAAATCTCGATCAAATTCGACGAATGTGAGTCGGTGTGAACGCACGATGACAAACGTCGGGATAGATGGGACACTTTTCCGATGACGATTTAGATCCAAGAGCTAATGTCTGTTTAAGAATAAACGAGATAGTTATTAGAAATTAATTTTTAATAAACGATAGAACGGTTTTTTACAAGTACACACACACACACACACACAACTTTCTCGAATTTATAGATTACCTCGCCTTGACTAATAGCTTTTGTTAAAACAGGTATCGCGTCGAGCAACAGTTTACATTCGTCGTCGTTAAGAGGTTGGATACCAAGGTACTTTTGGATACCGTCTGGACCTAATTCGAGTTGAGAAGCAAAGTACGTCACTTCCGGTATCACGCAGGAACGAACGTAAGCACATTCCACTACTCCACTTTGTTGTCGTATCGCTAACGACAATATCATTAATTATTATCGTCGTATACTTTATCCTTCCTCGTAATCTTTCTTTCATCATTGATCGTACCTTTGCAAAGGGAAATGCAAAATCTAGCGATGGCAAAAGCCGATGCATATACCGAAACATTTTGTCCATTATATCCTTTTGAAACTTCTTCGTCAGCTTCTCTCACGAAATTGGTTAAATCCTTCATATCTTTCTAAAATAGCAATTACTTGTTTAAGATCCTTTTCGAGTCTTATCGATCTCTTGTAAAAGTTGCTCGTATTGATATTTATCAAAATCAATAACCGCTGATAAGAAAACGCGTGGTATCATTTGCGAGAAGAGAGGGATACGAGTATGCGGACAGCATCCTCCGATAACCGGTACCATCACACACTCCGGTGCTATATTAACCATTTTTGCGACGAAACTATTTGCTCTTACGCAATCGAGCGTATTCACTCCAAAGATACGTTTATATTCGTAAATCCCAGCTTTCTTATACATTTCTACCGCTACGGGTATTAAACTATTAATCGGTTGCATCGCGATCGCTAACATCGCCTGTAATGAAAACAAAATGATTACTCGTTCGTTTCAATATCTATCGAATAAACGCGATAAAATAACGTTATAATTTACATTGCTCGCACGGTACAATGACACGCGAATTTTAAGTACACGAAAGTTTTATTTCAATCTAAAAACTTTATATCCGTAGAAGAAAAGAATATTTATTAAAGCGACATTGTTGATATTAAATAATCAAAAATATAAATCTCACGATGTTTCTCGTTTATGAGAACAAAGAGGATAAAGAGGATATGAGAAACGCGTCATTGGTTTTGCTAAAGAAAAAAGAAAAAAATCAAAAGAAAGAAAGGAAGAAAGAAAGAAAAGATGTGGTGGGAGAAGAAAAATGGAAGACGATCGACGAGCGACATCCTTGTCCTTGTCGAGACACCGTGTCGAGAGGAGGAATGTCGAAAACAGCTTCGGCGTAATTAATGAAGCTGCGAGGGCGTTAAAAGCCGAGGCCAACCGCTATACATAAGAAATGATGTTCGGTCGTACATAAAACACGAAGACTGGCCATTATTCGGCCGTACAACGTACTTTCGCTGCCGACCACATCTTTTCACGAGCAAAATGCCAGACGCTCGCGCATACGCCTCGGTAGGATAAACACGAGCGGGAAGATTAAAAATGTTTTGCTTGGCCAAGAGCCGACATACTGGAAACGAAGCAATCTTTTTGTTTTTTTTTCCTTTCTTTCTTTCTTTCTTTCTTTTTTCAATCTTTCTCCTTTTTTTTTCTTTTTTCTCTTTTCTTGTCTTTTCACGAGCCATGAGAAAACGTTTCAAATCGTTCGTGAAAATAAATGGATAACGTGACTATCTACGATTCGTTTCTCATTAGGATATAAAGTAATGACGGTACAATGAAATTGATAGAGTGGAATATAAAAAGTAAAGATCGTTTTCTAAACGATCCCCCTTTCGTTGTAAACTCATCGAGTCGAGTACGTTTAAAAGGTTACACTTGAATCGTTTCTAACGAGCAACGAACGAATCGATCCGAGCTCTCAACTCACTTTGGAAGGGACGACGAATCGATTGGTTTCGTTGGAAGGAGAAAAAGAAAAACGGGTAGAAGGGACGATTCGTTCTAGGAAGAGTTTCAGATCGGAATAGTTAATGCACGGTTAAATTAGTTTAATTGGATACGGTTCATCGAAGCGATGTACTTACGTTGTTAAAGGGATTCCCTTTCTCTTCGGTGATATAATACATCGAAAACTTTATGTTAATCAAACAGATCTCTCTGACACTTTCTCTTTCTCGAGAGAGAAAAAGAAAGAGAGCATGATATCTATTGCGATTAGAGTCGAAGAAATCGAACGAGTAAATAAATCTTATCTAACGTTTATGTCGAAGTTTCTGCGTAAGATACGTGAGCTATGTGTGTATACTATATTTGTATACACACCTGTATACGTAAACAGGTATATATGTACGTGTACGTTTAAACGGAAGAACGTGTACTAAGATATTCCGACAAAGAGATCGTTGCATCGTAGAATCGTCTCGCGATCTCGTCGACGGATCGATCCGACGTCGTTTAGGAAATTATCGCGAAAAAGATGCGAGTACTTGCTCGAGAAAGATACTAATAGAAAGAGAGAAAGAGAGATGCTCGCACGCTTGGCAAGCAATTTGCATCGTAATTAAGATTGTCAGTTTTGTTAGTATCTTTCACCCCGTGGTCGTTCTGGCCGCTTACCCGAGGACAGCTTCTAATGACGTTCGGCAGTAAATCCGACAAGATCTCGGCGTTTGACTCGAGTAATTCCGTCGGTGTCGATTCGTATTTAAGATTTTTCCCAGCTACGAGAACGACCACTTTTGCGTCCTGCAGCGTTTGCGTCAGGGATTCCTTGTTGTGCGGATACGTCGTGACTTTGCATCTCGTGTCAACCTGATTGAGCTCCGATGCGAGATAGTCCGTCGACTCTTTATCGTATAGCGAAATCTCGTCGATCAAGGAGGATCGTTTCAGGAGTAGCGACAAAAATCTACCTTTAATATTACGCGAAATTGCGCTTGAATAAAACGTCTTGTAGGTTAATTCGATCTTAACTATTAATGTATCGTTGTCACGTTTATATCTTATCGTTAAAAAAGTTGACTTAATACCGGTCTCATTGTTAGCACCGAGTATCGAAATTTTCATTGATTTCGAGAGAAATATATTCGATCCACGAAATCCTCGATTTTGATAAACAGTTACTTCTGGTCTTGCTACGTTGAAGCACTTTTCTTTTCCAAAACGAAGAAAATATATGGGTAAACTTCGGCGTAGATGACGACATTTTAAAGATAACATTTCGTCCGTCGTTCTTGTTAATTTAATTTAGTTTAATCATTTTCACGACGTCTGTCAAGTGAACACGTAAATACTTACGTACTTAGAAAGGAAACAAACGAATCTCTGCTCTCACGATGATCGTTGCTTCCAAGGAATCCGTTCGTACGTTCAACGAACGATAACAGAAGAGTTCCAAGAGATCGAGAGCCGTAGCTTCGAAGAGTCACGTCCAGACGACCTTCTTAGGATCCACAAAATGCTTCTTCTCGTGCTACGTCCTCGTCTTCGTTGGTGATATCGCACGATTTCTTCTTCGTTTGTAGTCGCTTTCCAAGGAATGCATTCTCCGTTTGTAGATTACAGGAACGTCGATATTATTTCTTGGATTTTACGAAGGACTTTCCATTGGTCCAGGGCCGTCGAACGACGGGGAGCCTGTTTCTAGTATTGCTTCGACTCGATCGTTTCTTTCGTACGACATGGCTTACCGTATCATAGAAAGAGCTCCATAGTATTGCTGGCTTATTCGTAAAGCTATTCGTGCAAGAGACAAGGACAAGGATACGAGAGATAGTGGGAAGATGGTGACGAGAAAAGAAGAGACCAGTAAGAAGAGGAAAAAGACGAAGAGAAAGAGAGAGAGAAAGAGACTAAAACCGACCGGTCGCATCGGTAATGATATCCCATTGCTATTTTATGCCACACTGATGCTGATGATTTCCTTCTGAAGAATTGCTTTGACCGCAAAGACCTTCCTCGAATCGCCCTCTTTTAACCTCTTCGAAATCATCGCCTGCGATCTTGGTTCAACGTGGAAAGAAAGAGAGAAAGAGAGAGGGAGAAAGAGAGAGAGAGAAAGAGGGAGAGAGAGAGAGATTCTTCTCGCTTTAGGAAAATGATCTGTGTGCCGATGTAATGTCGGTAATCAACTCGGCTACCTTCCACGATACCTCTTAACGAACCGTAATCAATATAGCATTCCATCGCGGTACCTTTTATTTCGTCCATCATGCGTAACGAAGTCGTGTAATAGCACCGAGCGGTAACCTTGAGTCGTGTGAAAGCTAAAAGATAGGTTGCTTTCGAGCTCTTTCATTTCTTTCTAACGTGTTTTTAATAATCGTGGATGCATAGCCGAGTCAATATAGTCTTGCGAAATTTATAGCCATGCCTACCGATTCGTAAGCACGTCGCCAATGAGTCACGCTTGACCCAGAATATATGTATTAGCTCCTACATTGAGTCAAGGTGAATCTTGACCTACCGTAAAGATTTGCGCGTTGACTTTGATCGTACAGATGTCTTCTTTACTCTTCGATGCGTAATATTTCTTTTTTCCTTTTTCTTTCTGTTTCTCTTTTTTCTTTGTTTTTATTCTCGTTACGTCGAATTTATATGTTCGTAGTAAATACAATGGGCTGTTTTGAAGACGATAAAGATAAATACGTATTACGATCGAAGATAACCTTGACGCGTCGTTTCTTGTAAATATCGTCCTACGAAAGGTCGAGTCATTGTCAGTCAACAGCTTGTAACGTACTACGAGGTCTCTTAACTACGACTCATTACCTCGGAAGCGTTTGAGCCGTTTAGACGTGTATTTAGATTCGTTTTATATATTTCGTATTAGAAGAAGGAAGATGAGAAATAATTTAGAAAAATATTTTATCTTAACTTTTATAAAGAGTAGACAATGCGTTCTTGTTCTCTTTTCAATTCGGAATATAATTTTTCGTCACGAATATTTTCGTCGTTCGTAATCTAATCTTTTCTTCGTTTCTTTTTTCTTATTTAAACCTGCTCGAAAAATTTGCGTAATAAGATAATCATAATTTATTCGTTAATAGTTACGTCTTCAATTAGTGAGTTAACGATAGCGATGGGAAGTACGATGAGTCGATGGGACAAATTTAAAGACGGAGTCAAGGAAACGCCTAGTCTGCGATTGAGTCACCGTTATCTATTAATAGTAAGATGAACATTCGAAGTATCCAAAATACTGTTATTTTTCATTGTCGCGAAACTTTCAACATTGCTGCATTCGAGGGATATCTAGAGGTAGAAGAAAACGATTTGAATGCGTGAGAAAAGATAGAAAATGAAATTTTATTAACTCGTTAACTGCAACCTTACCGTTCGTTTCAATCTAAGTATTGATAAAGTAATATTGCCTTAATGCAAATAGCTAACTATTACCAGTGATTATGCGAAGGTGTTAAACGCGACGTTATCGAGAAGGTGATATTACCGTGGATGGATTATCTCGAAGGTGTGAGACTCGAAAGTAACAATTACGTTACAACATTGTCGATGGTTTACTCTTTTACAGCGGGGTCGTCGGTTATTATCTTTGGTAGCGTCATAAACCTATCATTAAAGTGGACGTTGAAAGAAGCGTCAGTGCCAATAAACGATCGCTAAAGTTCAACGTTTTACTCGTGATTTAGATCGTTCTTGGAAAGTCGTTAGTACGAAGAAGAAGGAGAGGAAGAAAAAGAAGAAAAAGAAGGAGAAGGAGGTAATCTTCACATGGTATCGTAGACGTTAAAGATCGTGACTTTTCACGAACCATAATATCACCTTAAACGCCATGTCATATCGATGAATACGCTCGATTTTTATATGGGGAAAAGGAAAAAAGATTACCTAGAATTTTAGTTGATATCTCGTCGATATTTAATCGTCTGTAATATTCGAAAGATCATAGGTAGATAGGTATATATATATATATATATATATATATATATATATATACATACACATACATACGTACATACATACATTATTTATTTATCAAACTCTATACTATCCGACTATCCGATCCGCAAGAGAGAAATGCAAATGCATTTTCAATTTCTCGATCGTAAAAGAGAATATTCTCTTACCGCAGAGAAGATCGAGCTGTTGCGGCCAGAACACGTAGCTCGAACCACGGATAAATTCGATGCGAAGAGGATGGCATACGGGTTGCGTATACGACACAAAATTAAACCATCGAGAGAAGATTCCATCGCGACCGGTAGCGGCTGAAAACGTTCTGAAAAAGAGAATAAAATGAAATTTATGTTCATAGCATAGGGCGTGTCCACATAAATTGGTGTCGTATAGCTTTTAAAACAATAGGAAAAAAAGGAGGAAACACCGTAATGATTTTATATGAACGGACGATCGACGATTGCTTTCCCAGCGAACGATGTTACATCGATGAAAATGAAATAAATCATACGTCATCATTCTTAGTATGGAACTTCGCGTAGAATTAAAAAAAAAAAAAAAAAAAAAAAAGAGAGAGAGAGAAAGACAAAAAAAAATTCCTCGCTCTACGAAAAGTTATTTTCACGATAGTAATCCCGCAAGACACACCCTTGAGTATCGTATCTGAAAAAAAAAAAAAAAAGAAAAAGAAATGAAAAAATCAATAATTAATATCGCTCTACTATAGCATATTTTAATTACACGCTCGATGCGAAATGAAAAGAATCGTTACGGTCCGTAATATGAAAAGGATGAATTATCGATGATACGAGCAAATCCGACAAATAGTTCTCTCATAGGGACTCTACGAAGCGATCGCGCGTAGGAACGCAGAACAAGTTCATAAAACATTTAAAATGTCCCATTCCGTGGAACATTAAGGCGTTAATAATACGAGCTAGAAGGAGATGGCAGGAAGGAGGACGGAGTACATTTATTCGTTATATACGGTCGCGAGCGTGGTAACCCTAGAGGCTGCTGGAGTCTGTTAACCGAGGAAGCCTTTGAATCTTGATAAGAGCAAATACAATCTACCTACCCTTGGAGAGGATCCTAGAACGTATATGTGTATATACGTGCGTGTGTGCGAGTGTTGGTCAGTTCGCGCGGTTTTCCAAAGAGCCATCGCATCGCGCGTCTCGAGTTACCTGCATCGTACGTACATAAGTACACATACCCACATATGTACGTATCTCTATGTGTGTACTTACGTATAAATGTATGTATGTATGTGTGCGCAATACAAAAGTAGAAGAGAAAGAGAAGTTTCTCGTTCTTTCCGCATTCTCGACACGCCGCGGTGTTCGCGAGTGTTAAAGCGGACAACGCGTTCGAGTACAAATGCAGCTGGGCTCGTCTCTTTAGCTCTTTACTCTTGCCTCAAGTGCCAACGAGAGGAAATGAGGAGGATGAGGAGAGAAGAAGGAAGAAGAGGAGAGAAGGTTGTACTAGAGGCGGGTGTTACCCATACTGAGTTCTTAAATTCCACGACGTTCCGATAGGATTCAGGCTCAACTCGGCCATCGCGAGCTCTCACCATAGAGTTGAGGACTCTCCTCGAGTTTGCCTTTTCCGTGTAACCGTCCTCTTAGAAGAGTTACAACTATCGTTTGGATCGATGTAAATCCAAGTTGTTAGCATGTACGAGAGAAAGAGGAAGAAAGAGAAAGATCGAAAGGTGATCGTGAAATCGGCCATTTTCTTTATCTCGCATTCGATATATATATAAGTACTTACGTTTATATAAATATAGCGTAAGACGTTTATATAAATATAGCGTGTATCTTATTTACATCTTATTTAATTTCCGGAAGGATGTGAATTTTCAGTATATCATATTTTTTCGGTATATAAATATATATACATACACACAAGCGCGTTACGTGTATATTTACGTTCGTATTTACTCAAGCTTTACTCTTTTGGATACTCGTTAATTAAATAATAATCGAAGACGTCGTCCAACGAGCTTAATGAGACACAGACGGTGGCTATTTGAATGGCTTAAATAGCCACGACGAGTCATCCATCTTTTCTTCCGACCTGCTTCTCGGATAACTCATCGTGTTCCCATCTTCTTACGATAGATGTACCGGTTGGCCTTGGTAATATAGACGACGCCTGACGATAACGACGACGACGACAACGACGACGACGACGACGACGACGACGACGACGACGACGACGACAGAGGAGGACGACAAAGATGACAGCGACAAAGACAGCGACGAAGACGTCGTTGGCGATGCGGATCGCAATGATTCGCAAATCTCGTGATTCGATCTATACAAAATTATCATCGAAGTCAATAAGGCCTTTCAGATTCACCGACATATTCGAAAAATTATCCGCAATTCTTCGCGTAACTCGCGCGCCACGTCGAGTCTCATTCATAATCAGGAAGATGGATGCTAGAGAAACCACTTACGAAAGCACTTCGTAATCCTCTTATTTTGCTCTCTCTTTCTTTCTCTATTTTTCTCTTTCTCTCTTTCTCTATCTCTTTCGCATGGAATACAGCTCGATTCGAGTCAATTATTCTGAACTTCGAGATATGCCACTACGTGGCATTAACTTGGCATTATTCACGCACGGCTGAAATTAAGAACTGCCTGTTTTATCTCGCGGCACGCGGTGAATTTACAATGAAATCCTTTCATAATTTCCAACGTGTAAAAGTTTGTCGATCTACGGTGGCCTTGTAAAATTAACGTGGTTATAAAGGCGCTTTTTCTTTTCTTCTTCGAACTATATATTACAATACGTCGTTGATTTTGACCTTTCATTCTCAATTTATGTCTTATCGTTATCGCTATACGTTAATACGTACGTATGTGTATATAATAAATTATCTACGTGAGATCGGATGTTTATATTATTTTGAATGGGGACCGAGATATTGATTTTCTAGGTCTCCTTTCAAAACCTTCCGATCGATCGAATGCGATGAGAAAAACAAAGAAAAAAAAAGGAAAACAATTAAGGAACGGTCGCACGAACGTATTACTTTATTCGTGGAATCTCTTGGACAAATGTTTACGACAGCAAAGCGGCGAACGCAGAGAGACGACGGTGTGTACGGCAGTTTCTAACGTAGTGTCATCGCGCAGACGTATACGGTTCTTGCTTCTGCGGCTCGTATATCGACCGCGCGCCGGTAAACTCGCGGAGCAGGAAATTAATCGCATATTTTCTCACGACATAATACTATACCGACGATATCCACCTGCCATCACTCGACTCGACTCGTTGCAATGTGTCCGTAGTTCTAGACCAGAAACGGACGGTGCTTGCTGATAATTGATTTAATTGCTCGCGATGCTATCGACGATACTGAAATACTAACAATAAAATTGCCGGTGTTCGTAAGACCGGTGTAATTACGGTAGGTCGGTGGACCTAATGTGGCAGCATGCTTTGTTGGAAAATGATTTACAAGAACGTTATAAATGCCGTCGATCGTTATATATACATAAACAGAGAGATACATAGGAAGACTTTTAAACGGCACTCGAGCGCTCTCGATTTATTTCGTTCGGTTTAACGAGGACGCTCGTTGGCGAATTAAACGAAAGCTACGTTTAAACATTGTGCGAACGTCGGAACGATAAAGAATGTTGTCCCGATAGCAAAGGCCTTTGGTGGCGTTGGTACATTTACGATTGGAGAAACGCAAGATCGTTTAATCGTTTCAACGAATAACCGCGTTGTCGGTATACGTAGTAAGTATAGACGGCACGGTGATTGGCATAACCGTCGACACCGTCTGACCGAACGGTTATGCTATTTAGAAATAAATAAACGCATTGGCATTCGAGCATTAGAACTCCTCACTCGACCGCTTTTTCTCAGCGACGCGTTGGCTGGCGCCGTCTCGACGTTTCTTGCTGAATTCCTCTAATCAAAGGGGTTATCGAGGATTGCGTATGGTGCTCATTGAACGTTCTTACTTCCAAGGACGAAGACCGGAGGACATACGTCGCGATTAAGAAGAGAAATCGCTCTTGCCTCGGACGCCAACGACGAGGAAGAACTCGTCTCGCTAGTAAAACGCGTGAGAAGATCCGCCAAACGAATTCCACCTTCGTCCTCTTTCTCCGATTCTTCTTTCTCCATCTAACGTTCTTCCTCTCGTCTCTCGTCGCCGGCCCACCACTGCGTTATTCTTATCGATAAGGGAGCGCAAACGTATTCTCTCGTAAACTATGCTCCGTAATAAGACCTAGTTGCATTAACGTAGAAGAAATTTCAAATTCCTTTTATCGAATGTAAATGCGTATAAAACGTTTTTAATTATATCGATTGGCCATATATATTTATGCAGGTATGTTTAACCGTTTAAACGTTTTAAGCCGAGAACGCTCGTTCGAAAGTTTAAGCGACGCGATATTATCCGACGTTTAAATATTTCCCGACGAGATAGCCTCTCGCCGTAGGAGAGACATTCAAAGGGTAGAGCGATACATTGTGGCGCGATCGAAAAGTGAAAGGATCACGATACCGACGATAGTCAAGAGAGACTATACCGAGTGCTCGTTCGAACGGTCGATCGGCATGATCGACACGGTTACGAGGATGAAAGGCAGAAAGGGAGCACGGATGTAAGAAACGCGTTCGATTCGAACGCGTAATTTGCACGATCGAGCGCGTGACCTAGCGCAATGCCTTCGAAACGCACTCTGCATATAGAACGAGAGAAACGTACCTACATAAATATCGTTAGAAATATGCGTAAGATTTTATTAGACGCGATTGCGATTTTTTTTTTATCGCTCGCTCGTTCAGCGAAATCATCGATATAAATATCCTCGACTTCGTTAATGAAAAGGAAACGAGAAAAAATGCGGGCATTGGCTCTTTTTTAACGAGTACATTAAATTAAATTAAAAAGAAAAGAATAAAATGCGAAAGGATCGACGGAACCGATACGTGTAGTTATAAGGACACGTTATTTCGTTTATTTGTCTCTCCCGGATATTTCCTATTAGAATCAATCTTATTTCCCAGCGTGATCGCCTCTCGATCGACCATAGGAAATTGATGACGTTGCGCTATACTCGTAGAGAATATAATAGTATGATCAATGATCGTCACACCTAACTCGTAAAAATACCGCAAAGCCGGATCCATAATTTGTCACCTCCGTGAATTTGTCGCTGAAGGCGTTTGCCCGTACGATAAACATATTCTAAGGACCGGTTATGCGGATGCGTTAGACTGATAAGGTGACGTAGAAGGACAAAAGGACGAAAGGTGAACGTCCTGGTTACCCTTTGCCAGGCGACAAGCGAGTCAGGAAGGCGTTAAGGGACGCTAATCGCACCTATCGTAGCTCGTCGCTCTTTCTAAATCGTCCTTCGTAAAGACCTCTTCTATTGAACTCGCAAGGCCTATACTTATCTCTTCTTTGCTGAAAAGCATCACGATGTCCGGTCATTGTCAGGAACGTCACGCGAGCCTATAAAATGCAGTCGATCGTAAGAACGGAATGTTCTAAGCGAATACAACGAAATCGACCGAAGATGATCGTCGATTATATACGTGCGTGCGTATGCGGGCGCGCGCGCGCGCGTGTGTGTGTGTATATGAGAGAAAGAAAGAAAAAAAAGAAAGAGAGAGAGAGAGAGAGAGAGAGAGAGAGAGAGAGAGAGAGAGGAAGAAGTAGTTAAAAGAAAAGAAAGAAAAGAAAAGAGAAAAATAAGGTTGTATAGTCGCGTGGCTCGTTCGAGTAAATTCAGTTGTCCTTAGTATATAAGTACATACATAGATATAGGTATATACGTGAAGGAATACTTACATGGAATATAGTAGATATGGTAACAAAGGCGGGATACCTGAGATAGGTTAGAAAACGAAGGGGAAGAGCAGAAAAAGAAAGAGATGACGGGTGAACGGCCGCTGAATGGCACGACCTTCCGAGGAGGCCGGCCGTCGGCGCGATCCTGCATCTGCACTCCCCCGCAACGAGCTTCCGCGTTGTAGAAGCGTTCTCTCAGCGCAGCGTTAAAACAGCTCAGTGATATTGCTCGATCTCCGTTAGTCGCGTTCGATAAATTCGATCGTTTCTTTTTACCTTACTTCGATTATTTCGATCGATATTGCTTCTATCGTCGCCGAACGTAAAGCCAATGAAAATGATGATGAATGAGCGCATAGTTTATTTATCATTTATCTTTCAAAATTTATCTTGAAATTACACCAGGAAGATATTTCCGTGTTTACTAGTTTGTTGAAATCGTTGACCTACGTGCTTCGAGAAAATGTAAGTTTAACGAGCGGAGTTAAGAAAAAAGAGTGAGGAAGAGAGAGAGAGAGAGAGAGAGAGAGAGAGAGAGAGAGAGAGAGGGAGAGAAAGGGGGAGGGCGGGTGGCAGGGAGAAAACGGAAATATCGTTCGTAAGCATAGAGAGCAGACATTAGTTCGAAAATTGCACGCACGTTACTACGTAGGACGTAACTCGTAGCAGCTGTGAGGTAAATGCAAACATGAATCAACATAATTAACCATTTCATTACAACGTTTCATCCCCGTTTTACGCTTTACAGCGTCGTAAATAACGATTACTCCTAAGCATTACGGTGGTCACGATTGAAGCAGTTTATGCGTCTCAGACACTGCATATATTACTCGATTATGGTCAGGTATAGCTTGGGTGCACGCGTTTGCCGCGGTGCGATAATGTAAAAGATTAGCGAGACGAATTTTTCTCATCGTTGAGACTTTCATCGCATTGATCGAGTTTAAGCGCTTCTTCTTCTTCTTTTTCTTCTTCTTCTTCCTCCTCTTCGAGAGAGAAAGTCCGCTCGTTATCGTCTCATTTAGATATTATGCGCGTTACTCGATGTCCCGACCTCCTGGTAAGCACGATCCTTCATTCGAATTAATTCGAATGAAATCTGTGGGAGCTTATCGTCTCGAATCAAAAGAAATAGGACTCGTTCGTTTCGCCGATTCTTCTTTCTTCGTCTCTCGAAACGAACGAATCGTTTTAAAGGAGGTGAAGAATTTGACAGATTTATCGTTAAATATCTACGAGTCGAAAGGGTGAATTGACGAAGTGTAAAGCGTTGCTCGTTAAAAAGCAATAATATCGAGAAGCCTGGACCACCTCTGGGAGTCGAGCGAAGTTAGCCAAGCTCATTAGATTCAGATCGATAATTCGAATAATCCTTGGATTCTACACTTGGATATGGAATTCCGTATGAGAGGAAGTTAGAGGCGCGGGACAGAGCGAAGGTGGCGCGCCTACCTTGCATACCTGATTTCTCTCACTCTCTCTCTCTCTCTCTCTCTCTGTCTCTCTTTCTCTCTGTCTTTATCTCTTTCTCCATTTCTCTCGACAATCCACATAATCTTATTTAAGCAGAGTTCTAATAATAGTTCAAGACGCGTTTTTATGCACGTTCGCGGCATTAAACAGACGCGCCGGCGATCCTCGTTTTCTCTTATTGTCAATGAAAAATACTTCGTGCTGGCAAACCGGCTACGCTCACAGCTCTAATGCGCCTCTATCTCGGCGCGGAAGGACTCTTGCCGCGAGAGAAGCACAACGGGGCACAAGAGTGCAGTGACTTTGCCTTGCCGTGAGGCTGTGCGCCTAAGCTCTTGCGCGGATCCGAGAGTACTTTTCCTTGCGTTACCTAGCCACCACCACCATCTTTACTACCACCATCACCACCCCACCATCGACATCACCACCATCTTCACTATCATTGCCGCGAACAACAACAATAACAACAACAACAACAACAACAACAACAACATCAACATCAACATCAACGTGTATTCTTCTCCCCCACTTCTCTTTCTATTCGCCTAGTCCTCCTTCCCTCTTGCATTCAGATCCACCTACATCATTGCCATTGGCGCCTCTACTATCCTCCAACGGAGATCCTGTTCGAGTCGTGGCGCTGGCATTGTTGCCAGGAGCCCTTAAGGGCAAAGGCGTAGTTCATGCGTCGGGATCGCAACGAGGTCGACTTGTTTATGGTACCGTAGTAACGAGATATCTTCCCTTGAGATTAATGTCCGCCGCGCTTTTGGCGTTTCCACGAGCCAAGGGAATCACGTTTTCCGTGATTTCGTTCAAGCGGATGGGTGTTTCGATATCGTGCCTCTGTCTTTCCGCGTTAATGTTTTTCCTCGTCTACCGTAGTACAGTTGTACACGAATACCTACGATGTATACGTCCGACCAAAGGCGTCTTGGAAAACGGAATACCGTCGAGAAATCTTTGTGAAATCTATCTGTAAATTTACGTCGATCTCTCGATCTCGATGTATATTCTAGGGACTTTACAATGTATACGCCGTGTCACAACACAGATACGATAGATAGATTTTTCTTCATCTCTTATATCTCTAGTTTCTATGACATTTTAATAGAAACGCCAGAAGGTAGTACGAAATCGATGTTGTACATCGCAACGAACGTAGTTCTCAGCGATAAAGTTCAAACGGACGTCGACACTCGTAACATCTTAAGAGTCGCAAAAATCTTGAGCTCTCGTCGTGTCGGCTGACTCACGCAACAAGGTCCCTGCGTTTCGCGTACAAGCTCACGAAGTCGTGATCAAGATTCTGCCTGCGCTCGTGCGCGAACGAGCGAGCGAACGAGCTAGCTAGCATACAGGGTAGATCACGTTTCCCCGTTCTTCCCAGGATTCTCCTCTGCGAGAGAACGACGAAAGAAATTAACTATCTTCTTGAAAATTGAATTAATCGATTATCGAGAAGTCGAGACACGATCTCGTTCGAGCGTGAAACATCGATAAACCCTCGGTAATTTTATAGAAAACGAACGCGATAACGTTCCTCTAATGTTTCATCTCCTATTTGCGTTAAATTAAAGAAGACAAATCGAGTTACATCGTATAGAAACAAATATCGCGCGCGCGTGTGTGTATATCCATATCATATACTACGATTACATGCGGTAGTACTATCGTTTCCTGGATACCATCAACGTGGCAGGACTTTCTGAGAGTGCAGAATTATTCTGGACATGCCGACGAGCTAATAATAACGTAGAATCCGCCTAAATGCGGAGCTCCGCGTTCCTTGGTCCTTAGCCAAACCAAAGCTCGAGCAACTCGTCTTATTTCTTTCTCCTTTTATTTTTCCTTCGAATTCGACTTCTCTTTCGAATTCGTCCAATTAACCGAACCGAAACGTGCGCCACGCGTATAATAATACACCTAGTAGGATCTTTCTTTTTATTCTTTTCCTCGCATCACTTTCGACCGTAATTCGCGATCGATTAGATTATTTCTAACAGAGGCAGATGTACATTCGCGCATATTTATTTTTAAATAAGTAATCGTTTTATAACATTAACGTACAAATTTTTCTTTTTATGTTTTTTTTTTTATTTTGTTTTATTTTATTTTATTAGATTACTTTATTAGAACTAATTCGATAAGCTCGTTTATAATTCGATTTGGACAAACCTAAAGGTTGACGAATGAATACAATCTACGGTTAAAACGCAGAAGGTATCTTCAACGTTCGGCGGATATCAACGAGCAGAAGCATATACTCTGTTATCATCCTCATCGATCTACCATCCATCTAGTACTTCTTTCAATTTCAAGGTGGGGGTTACGGGCGGAGAATCTAAGTGGTAGGACGGGTAAAGACACCGAGGGCTATTATTAGAGTTATCGCTGCAGGAAGTTCAACCCCATTCGTTGGTTGGTTGGTTGGTTGGTTGGTTGGTTGGTTGGTTGGTTGGTTGGTTGGTCGGTTCGTTCGTTCGTTCGTTCTTCCCTAGTTGCTACGTGTTTCTACTTGGCCGTTACTTACAGCAGAGATCTACTCATCGCTGTCTCCGTAGCGCCAGGTTACCCTCGGGATGTCCGTGAAATAGGTCCAGGCTAGGCTACACGTTATTATCTTCTCTCTATCCGCGCCCCTATCGCCAGATGTTCGATGCTTCGTAACGGTGACTGTAGCCATAAATAGAAGACGTTCTTTCATAATTTACCAAGCTGTTGCACTCGAGCGTAGACTCGAACGAGTCAAGAATGGAAGTCTTTTTAGCATACTCGTGTATACTTTCTACAGAAGAAGAGAAAAAAGAGAGAAATAGAAAAATAGAGAGAGAGAGAGAGAGAGAGAGAGAGAGAGAGAGAGAGAGAGAGAGAGAGAGAGAGATAGTGCCACTGTCACACGTTGCCTACTGACAAACGTAAACACTCGAGCGAGCAAAACAATGCACCTATCTTCGCACGGCATCGCGTCTCGAATCCACGACAGGGCAGCCCTGTCTCTCGAGCCGACGATGCTAGAGGGGGGAGACCCTCCTCCTTGCATCAGAGTGTGCCGGTGTTCGCCACGGGCGAACCTAGACCTCGAAAGCATCCTTGAACTTGGCGAATGCTCTGAGAGGGGTGAGAGGGCAAGCTATGCGTGGCGCCCAAGGCGTTCGCGCCGAGTTATATATTCCCGTCCTGGCTTCGCCTTGCGGTGTTCATCATCCCGGAACAGCGATTCGTAAATAGATAGGTTGCCTTCGCGGCATTGCTCCGTATCTGGAATGCGAAAGTCGGCCGAACACGGCCCGAACGTGTATGGGTTCTTCGAGTTTAAGTTTCGAGCTGGAAAGAAAGAATGTAGATAGTTAAGTACGTGAAAGCTCTCGATCGATTTTATGGTTTTAACGGTAAGGTGAAACGTGAGAAGAAGGTATCATCCAACTCTCGATACTTTGAATATTTATTCGAAAGTTATTACTTACTTGCTTAATGTAATTTATATGCGTAATGAAGTCGGATTAATGCGATTGGAAAAAAGTGTAAACTCCTGTCATACTTCTCTCTAGGTGGACATTATATTAGTAGGTACGTGTACCGCGTGATCGTGCTATACGATATAGGAGACAAGAAACTCGCGTAGCTGTGAGGACGTATGTACATGAGGTATGCGAATAAGAACGGATGAAAGTGAGGGAGGAAGGAGAGATATTCGTATTTACGTCGCGTCCCATGTTCCTCGGGATTATCGCTTAGATTATCGCTTATTATTATCTGAAAAGAAGAGAGAGGAGAGTGCCAAGAGAGAGAGAGAGAGAGAGAGAGAGAGAGAGAGAGAGAGAGAGAGAGAGAGAGAGAGAGAGAGAGAGAGAGAGAGAGAGAGAAAGTACTCCGAGCTGAATCGTCGAGGTTATCTGCGATAGAGGGGTATGTGCGCGTGCGCACGCGTATTCGCGATACGCCGTCAAAAAATTCGATATAAAATTTATGTAAATACCGCCAGTTAAATCCTCGGTGTATCGTATTCTCTTACACATGGACAAAACGTACACATCTCGACGAAGTCGTGGTTGGTACCTACGTTGAATAAAATAACCCTTCTTAAGACCGGTTGTTCCAGCTTGTGGATAACTCTATTAGAGATACCACAGTGAACCAATCAGAGCACGTGGCCTTCGATATGGCACAGAGTGATACTAATATTTGAACGTAAGCGTGCACGCGTTCGCACGTAGATACTCAAAGAAGAATATTTTCTCTTTCGTAGATACGCAACATATATATATATGTATATATACGTCTATGTATATGTACGTGCACTATATAGTCTCGACACAGTATTGTTGTTCCTGTTGCCTCTCGACGCGGTGAACTCGCTTCGGTGGTATAGATAAGAACGCGTTAACTTCCTTCGAAGAGTATAAATCAGAAATGCGTGCGTTTCCTTCGACCGAAGAATATTTCCCAAGTACCAACGCTAGGCTATCGTTCGCTTGGGATAGCGATAATCTAATACACAGGACGGTAAATTTCATAGCTCCGTAACATCGTGTTAAGGGATATTTTTAAGAGGCGCGAAATGGAATCTACGCGTTTCCGTTTGCATAATTTTCATCGCTCGATACGAGTTCGAGATCGTCCGTTTAACGATTATCTCTGATATTATGAATCTTCTATACGGTACACTCCGGCATACACCTGACGGTCGTTATTAATTTAAATCTGTCTGGCTGTTTCTTCTTCTTCTCCTCCTCCTCTTCCTCCTCCTCCTTCTCCTCCTCCTCTTCTTCTTCTTCTTCTTCTTCTTCTTCTTCCTTCAGCTCTTTCTTTCCTTCTTCGTATATGTTGACTCGCTCGATCTCCTTGGTACGAGTGTACGAACGTGAAATAAATTTCTCGCCAAACGAGAAGATCAAACCTTACGTGCGAGGGCCCGTCTTTTACGATGTAGGACATACCTACCGCTTTACAGGATAACCACCGAGACCGAGAAATACCCGTCGTCGTCGTCATCTTTGTCGTCGTCGTTGTTGTCGTCGTCGGGTACCTGCATTCTCAACATTTATAATGTAAACGTTGTAAACACATTGGAACCGGTGCGATTCGAATAATAAGCGCGGACGGATACCGTGGAATAAGGGTGAAATTATTGTCGGTAAAAGTATTCCAAGTACTCGTAAGTTCCTACAATTTACGCGTCCGCCATTTTTACTGCGCGAATAAGTGATTATTTCGAGGAATATCATTTTCATAGCCGTATCAAACTAAATCCAATAAGAACAAAATTATTTCGAAAGTTTACCTGCCATTGATTACGACACTTTTCCTTCAAATTGGATTTTCAAATTTTTTCGTTCTTTTCTTAGTCTATTATAACGACGGTATATCTACGTTTACGATAACGATGTAAAACTATCGCCAAGAGGAAAGATAATACGCGTCGCGAATTACTGTCAATTTAAGCGCACGTCGTTTTTCACTTGCAATTCCAGACTCCTCTGGTGCATTGTCCGGCGTCGTATATATTTGGCTCATTGTAGACGCGCCACACAAACGAGCATACAATTCTAAACATTTTATTATTATTGTGGCCTTTCTCGCTCGTATAGGCGAGCTTTTAAGAGACCAAATATACCTCGGAGCTAAGCTCGGTCTGCATGGAACTTATTGCGAATTCTGCATAATCGTGTATTGCACACTGGCTGCAAGTCCTGACTGCACAACGAGAAACTCGCGATAATCATAAATTTTCTTAGTGAATATCTTAGAGATACGCGTTAGAACGGATAATCGAACGAAACCGCTTAATGTTCTTTTCCTTTTTTTTTTTTTTCTTTTTTTAATAACACTCACAATAGCGTTAAAAGAGAAAGAGAGAGAGAGAGAGAGAGAGAGAGAGAGAGAGAGAGAGAGAGAGAGAGAGAGAGGGTTAATACACGTTTCGAGTTCGACAGGATCGAAAATAATTTTGTCGCATGAAATTTCTCAAGGCAGTTGTTGTTCGAGCATAAATCTTAACAATCTTGAAACAAGATGGCGAAAGACGTAGGATTTATAGCAGCGTTCTATTATCGATACGGGAATCGGTAGTTCACGTAGTCGAAGACGAGGCAACACGGCTAGTTTCCTTTTCCTTTACGCGATACGTTAAGGATTCGTTCCTCTATCTAGTAATTTCCTGAACTCGTAAATTACGTTTCAAGTATTCCTATAGATAAATCGAGTAAATTCAGGGGATCCAGAAAACGATAATAATCGTGCGAAGAAATAAGAGTCATCGGGCGGACGTGAAATAGTTCGTTTTCTAAGAGAATTTCACGAAAAGTATGATCGTGCGTGTGTTACTCAATTTTGACGAGAGCTTTTTAGTTTACAAATTTCGTATTATCAAAAATCGTCGATAACGTTGAAATGTTCGGTTTTTGACTTGCAAGAAAAAAAAAAGAAAGAAAAGAAAATGCAATACCGTTAGCATCATTATTTCGTGATGCGAAATGAAAAAAAAATGTCTTGTTCTCGTTCTTATACATATGTACTTACATAGGTATTTCAGTTTAACGAGTATCTTGTTGTCTGTTTGTGCCTATCAGATAGGTAGTTATTTCGGAATTTCCAAGATTGATTTGAAAGTCAAAGATTTTGATTCGGTTAAGAGAAAGAGAGAAAGAGAAGAGAGGGTGGATCGGAAAGAGGAAGATAAAAGGACATGCCCTTCGATAGGCTGACTTCGTAAACCATGTCGTAACTCGCGTTACGAGTTCTTACGCAGTTTGTCAATGAGTCCGGGTGCGTTTATCCTGCGGCTTACCGCACGGCTGCCTTCATCAGGCTCTCTAATGGTCTCCGAGATACGCCGTAATAATAATTGTACGGAATAAACTTTCGACTCGTTCGTTAGTAACTACGACGATTATTATAGGCCTGAAATTATATCCTTGTCAAGAAAACTGTCGTATTAAGACGCGAAGATATTATCGAAATCGTTTCCTTATTATTAATAATATTATAGACGTACGAGGTAAATGCGAGGAGTCGAGTTTGATAGCGTGATAGTGATCCCGGAACGATGTTAATAAAAGTGTCAAAGAAGTTAATAGCTTTAACAGAAATGATTTGAACAAATGTTGAATTTATCGAAATGCTAGGAAAGAGATACTTGTATATCAACATTCGAGAAATCGTCGGTGTTACGTCAAAAGCCACATTTCAACTCGAGAAAGGTCGTAGGCACGATGTGAAAAGTTGAAAATTTTCGTCGGCGCCAGTAATCATAATATAAACAAGGAGAAACAACTTCCTGCGATTCCACGAAACCGTGAAACTGGCATTACGCGGTGGTCTCTCGAGACAGTCGTCGCTTTTAATACCCTGTTTACCCTTGTTTTTGTTTGCCGATTATCGGCATCGCTGCATGGATTATTTATTTAGCCAGTAAAAGCTACGTTCTCGGGCGATGCAGTCATTCTTGGAGTCGGACTTTGTTACGGTAGAAACGAGCCACAGTTGTGATCTTGAAACGAGCCGTAAATAAGACCGAACGTGATTAAACAAAGCCGACCGAGTGAAATAATGGAAGAAGAGCGTTATTCCTGTTGCTCCAAGTTCTTTGACTCTTCTCTTTCTCTTCTCTCTCTCTCTCTCTCTTTATATATATATATATATGTTCGTTCCTTTGTTCGATTCCCATGCCGGCCGTGTCAACTCACACTAACCTAACGCCTAACGTTTGC
Source organism: Vespula pensylvanica (assembly GCF_014466175.1). NCBI lineage: Eukaryota > Metazoa > Arthropoda > Insecta > Hymenoptera > Vespidae > Vespula > Vespula pensylvanica. Next base: position 14,183,061 of record NC_057685.1, read on the forward strand.
GGAAGTCGATAAAATTTCGTGACTCGACTATCACGGAATCATAGTCCCCGTCGTTTCTAACTTCACCCATTGAACTTTCCACCGGAGTAGTTCGAACGCGTTCGAGATGGGAATAATACACGGACACCTGGTCCATAGACGACCATTGCGTTCGTCCAACGTTCACCGGATGAAGACACGCGAGCACTATTAGAAGGCGGACTGAAACTCGAGAGTCAGTACAGCAGCTTTCCTGGATTATAAATTATTCCATCCTTAGAGAAGACGAAAAAAGGAAAAAACAAAAAAGAAAAGAAAAGAAAAGAAAAGAAGTCTCTAAAGGGATTCTGTAACCGTGCACCGAGTCTTAGAAAGCACTTAGATAGAGATGGACCTAATTTCCCTGGGTTTCTGACTTCCGGCTAGTAAACTCGAGATGTACATAAATACGTACGTGTATACATGTACGTACGTACGTACGTACTTACTTACGATCAAAATTCGTTCCTAGCGTAGAAAATTAAGAGAGATAAATATAATTATAAATAGAAGTATCTTCGTGTAAACGACAGCCGGTATATTTCTGTTATGTAGCGCGCATGAATTCACCGCAAGAGGTTATTATGTAATGCTTATAACTATATACTCACGACTCCGAGGATTCGATAAAAAGGCGAGATAGCGTGAGCAAAACAAAGGGGGACTTATCCACGTTTCTCGTGCTCGCACCGTGCCGCACTCATATTGTCTCGAACAACCGAACAACGTCCGACATAAGTTGCTCCTTTTAGCGTGTCAGGCCCCGACAGTAGTCTATGTCCGTGTAAAGGCGGACCGACGGACGAGCTGAAAGGAAAGCCATAGGAAATAAGTATAACAGCATTTACTCGCTACGTAGACTACCTCGTTCGAAGGGTTTCGTTCTTCTTACAGCTTGGAAAGGACAGATCGAGAAGTCGGAAGGATCGAAAAGGAGGTAAACGTTCTTTGGTCGACGCTCGTTCTCCTCGACGACAATGGCCTCGGTTCTCTTACCATAATGTCACATTGTTCCCGAGTACCATGCAGATCGCAAGGAGACACACCCACGATTGCGTTTCGCTCCGCAACGGGACAAGGAGCCTTGGCGATTGTCATCAAATCATTTTCCTTTCTACCGTGTGTCGTTCTTGCATCGAACTCGATGCACCGCAGGCAACGTGCCATTCTCGTGTCGATATAATACTCTTACATAGTTTCTTTTACATACACGTATATACTTGTATTCCTCGTGTTTGTATATACGTGTATGTATGTTCCTCGTTCGGTTAAAACTATCGGCCAGATCGTGTCTGCCTACTTTTTTCTTTCTCTCCTGTACGAGCCTAAAGCGTCTGACCGCGTAAGGCTCTGACTCCACTTACGGAATAACTACATACATATGATATATATACATACATACATACATACATACATACATACATACATACATACATATATATATATATATGCAGCGTAGCTTTTAAACTCGGTTACCTTCTTTACGTTTCTCAATGGCACTATCCTTTCCTCGTCCTCTCTATTCCAAACTCGCCGATCTACTTGAATATATTCCTATCTATATTTTTAACAAGCGAGAAAAGATATATATGGGGAACACATGTCACGTCCGACGGTGCCGGGAAAAATAGGATAAGAATACAAGATATAAATGACTTACAGTGGTTTAATCCGCACGATAAGTGGCGTTTAATAAATCTAGGCCCCGCTGGAGCCGAACGTCTTAAGCGCGTGCTAAAGGGAGAAGAAAGGAGAAAAAGAGCTACATAGTTCGAGAGAAAGAGAGAGAAAGAAGGAGGAGACCGCAAACGGGGTTGAGAAAAGACCAGCTTGTAACAAGGAGCATCGTGATATCGCAAAAAGGAAGTGGTGGACGGAGGAGGAAGAAAGAAGGAGAAACGTTCATCGGTCGGGCGTGCCGTGGGCGTGAAATCGTGCCGAGATTTATCTTCGGCTCGTCTTCATTTCGTCCTTCGACAAGCCTGAACGTCGTTCGAGGAACGAGCCACGAGTTTTCTCCTACCGACGTTTTCACTTCGGCTCGTAAATCTCAAATAGGAATAGAGATAGAAAGAGAAGAAGCGAGAAAACTACTCATAGTCCGTTCCCTTCGACGAAGGGAAGATTATCGATCTTCGTAGATCGATCTTTGTAACAGATGGAATACCAGAGAGAAAGAGAGAGACGATCGGTCCTTTACGAAGAACGAGCGAATTATACGATCGCATTTTTACCTGCGATCCATTCTGCAATCAGAGATCGTTCGATCTGTTCTAATGTCAGGAATACGTCGTTGAAATCGGCAGGGTGCGAAGATAGAGAAGAATTGCCAGGGGCAAAGTCGTGGTTATCTCTAACGGTTCTTAGACGAGTCGTTACCATCTTTATTACATTCGTACGTGTATAATCTCTTCTCGATCGTGTATAACAGAGATTTTTCTCTCGGAAAGAGCGAGAGGATCTTTTAATCTTTTGTTTCCTTGTTCGAGAGGAATAAATAAAAAAAAAAAAAAAAAAAAAAAAAAAAAAAAAAAAAAAAAAAAAAAAAACGAAGATTCTCTTTTCGTTCGTTCACTTTTTCTGTTTTTATTCTTCTCACTCTCAGCCAAGATCATTATTCGAAACAATTTATATCAGCAATGATAAAAGGTTATGTCGGATCTAAGAATGGATATATAAAATTTGTTTCGTATATAATATTATATCGTACACGAAACGATCGATTAAGCTAATAGCAAAACGTTGTTAAACGATAAGTTTTTCTTTCTCTCTCTCTCTCTCTCTCTTTTTTTTTTTTTTTTTTATAGAAATCATACGATGTTTGTTAAGGTAGAAAATAGATGGTTTCCACCACGTGGAGGAACGACGCGGATCTAATTATGATTTACCTTCGGACCTTCTCTTAGGCTTCGTTTCTATCGAGTAAAGATCTTTCATTCTCTCCGACGTTTGAGCCCTTCTCTCTCTCTCTCTCTCTCTCTCTCTCTCTTTTACTCTCTCCTTCTTTGTATCCTTCTATACCTTTCTCCGTCTATCGCACGGTTAAAGTCTTTGGTGTGTTTTACATGCTTCGTAATCAGAGTCGTGACTACCGTTGGTTCGCACGATGGAGCCACACAAGAGATTTCGTTCGAGGCTGTTATATATGGAGTGAAGCTTAACTCGCGATCAACTATCAACCAAGATCGCAGGTTAGTTGGGGTCGGCACTCGTTTAACGCTTTTACCTGGCCCGTTAACGGACACCTAACCCGTTCGTTCCTCGAGAGGAGTCTTCCTATCGTTGCGTTCCCTTCGAAATTTTTCTATTCGACGAACCTTATGAGTTAAAAAGAAAAAAAAAAAAAAGAAAAAAAAAAGATTCGAGCGGAAGGTTAGTTACAGGCTACGCTAAGCTAAAAATATTTCTAACATCGACTAGCTTTCAATAGAATACGTAATGGACGTTTCGACGTTTTATTGGAAAGTGTTCGTTGCGAAAGAATGTCCAGTGGTGCATTGTTGCATTCGAAGAAGAGAACAACGTTCAAGAAGGAAGAAATGCCCGATAGGATAAACAAGAGGAGAGATTATTTATACGACTTGATTATTATTAGCGGAGAGAATATTTATATGAGGATATTATTAGACAGTTTGATCGACAGATAAACGAGTTTAATAGGACGAATTAAGTTTAATTATGAACGTTTATCGGGGATTCACCTTGCGCTTTATTTCAGTTGCAGTTGTTTACCGTCATCGTTGTCGTCGTCGTCGTCGTCGTCGTCGTCGTCGTCGTCGTCGTCGTCGTCGTCGTCGTACAGGTTCACCGTCGCATGCATCACGCGCGTCCGATTTAAAATTGCAAATGAGTAACGTGCATGTAGTATCGTGCTGGTTCGCGGATGTAAATCTTCTTCCCTCGAACAATAAACGGCCTTTTAAATATACGAGATGCCAGCAAGGGAAAGGGTGCGATTCTTTATTCTAAGCTTTCATCGATCGAAAAACGGAGAAACGTAATTTCGAACGTTCGCGTAGTTTGTAAATACGTTCAATCATTTTGGAGAGATCACACACGAAGTCCGTTGAATCAGTGCTCGACACGATCGACGATCGAACGGCTGGTGTCTTCTTACGTCCATCAAAATGAATCCGAGCAAAGAGGATCGGAATTGAAACTAATGTCACCGATTTATCCTCTGACATCGTCCGACGTATAAATCGTCTCTTTCTGTACACGTGCGTCTCTTCTCGAAATAGAAGCGTGCCAAAATCTTTCAACCGAATTGTTTCGAATCGAACGATCCCAACGATTCAATTTAAACGAATTAGAAATCAAATAAGACGACGGATGAGTACGATCACGAATTTCTTTTCTTTCCTTTTTTTTTTTTTCATTCTTTCTTAGCGCATTCGAAAAAAAATTAATACATATTAATACATAGTTTTTACATACCTAGGTATCCCGCATCACCTGCATATCCATTAAATAGTTAATAATATCCGTGCGCGGTTATGATAATTATTCTCATCCCATAAAATTTTCTAAAAAGACTTGTTGAAATACGACAAGAAATCGTTAAAGTCGTTTCGACCTCTAAGGAAAAGGTAGGATATCCTATACGTACGTATAGATATATTATGTACATACGTAGATATATAGATACGTATAGAGAGTTACGCATTCTTAGCTTATCTATCTTTAGTAAAGAAAAAGAAAAAGTAAAAAAGAAGGAAAGAAAAAAAGAAGAAAGAAGAAAAAAAAGGAGAAAAACGCTGGGGTTACTGCGTACTGCGAGAAGATCGGCTTCCGCCATCATGAGAATCCGTATGGTTTTGAACGATGATGGGACTCACGATGATCTTGGTGTTGGTGGTGTTGGTGTTAGTCTATACTGGTACCGAAGTTGCCGAGTTGCTCGTTTAAGCTCGTACGTAACGTAGAAGGTGCAATCATAAAGCTAGACTCGACCTGCCGCATCGAGCACGGCTGGTAACGATTTGTTAACACCGCAAATATCCAATCAACGATACCGATCATACCGATCTCAGCCCTGCAGGACTTTGTCGTCTAACTATGCCCGCCGGTATACGTGTAGTCGATAAGAGAAATAGAAAAGAAAAAAAAAAAAGAAAAGGAAAAGAAAAATGAGAGGAAATAGAAAAACAACGTAAAATCAAATCAAATCAAATAAAAGAAGAATAACAGAAATGAAAGAAGGAGAAGAAAGACGAATAGAATCGAGAAGAAGAAAGGAGGGACGTTATCGAGTTTACATGCAAGAAGCTTAGAATATAGTCCGAGCATGATTTTCTTCTTCTTGTGTGGTCCGTCTTACGTCTCTCCTCGATGCGCGAACGCGTAAAAGTAACGTCGACTTTCTCATGAGGCGCTATTCCGTAAGCGTAGGATCGTTGCCACCGACGTACTTACACTCAACTTGGTGTCGGCGCTCCTCCGAGCACGAGAATGAGATTCGACGGCGTATTTATTGTGGGAACAGTATACGCCAAGGAAATATTGCGCGAACCTTTCTCGTTATGGCTACTCGAAATATTAGCTAACGGTCGAAAGAACGAACGAACACGAAAGAGTGAGTGAGAAAGAGTGAAAGAAAGATTGAGATAAAGAGAGAGAGAAAGAGAGAGAGAGAGAGAGAGAGAGAGAGAGAGAGAGAGAGAGAGAGAGAGAGAGAATTTGCGAATAAGAAACACACTATCATGATTTCTTGAATCGACGAAGAAAACTTTAAAGCGCCGTTTCCTCGTAGCACGGAAATTTATTATATCGACACTACGTTAATATTTCTATCGTCGTGGTTTAAAGGTAGAAAGAAAAAAGGATCGATAGAGAGAAAGAGAGAAAGAGATATTAATGGGATATCGACCTTGCCCATATACGGCTAGTACCTCTCTCGCTGAAATCGAATGAATCATCGGCGACGATTTCTTCGCGTATATAACTTCGCGAAACTGAAATAAACGCATCGTAGGCAGATGATTAACAACGCTACCGTGTCTGTACATGTCCGTTGCTCGATCGTAGTTTACTTACGAACGATACTGTCCGAGAGAAAGAAAGAGCAATGGCATTAGAAAGGTCAACTCGTTGGACTCACGATGACCTTTTCGTTCTTTCACTATTCAGACTTCGACAGATGAAACTATTGAAAAACGTTGGATCAATGATTGGATCTTGTCGTTGTTGTTGTCGTCGTTGTTGTTGTTGTTGTTGTTGTTGGTGGTGGTGGTGATGTTGGTACTGTGAGGACGCGATCGTGTATCTTTAAAAAAGTACATTTTTCTTTTATAGAAATAGAAAAATTTCAATATGATAGAACATAAATACGAGAAGATATTGTTAGAAGAGCTTGGAGAAGGCGGTACGCGTTCTCTTTCATTAGCTGGTTAGGGTAACGTAATCATTTATCATAGCCCATCGAGTATATTACGTATTGTAACATGACAGAAGCTAAATGATGTCTTTATCCTAAACGACAGGTAATATTACGAACATGATAAATCCGTCCGTTAATGTTCGTGGTGCGATTGTGCGTTATTAAAAAATTATTTAATGGAGGGATAGAGGAAGGTAGTCGAACGAAGTTTAGCCGCGTGCATCTTTAGATAAGAGCAAAGAGAGTTGGAAGGATAATTACGTTTGTTCTTGTACTTTGGATGCGTTACTTAAGGAACAGGCCGATTGAAAGAGCGCCGATGATAGCTAACTCTTGAAATTGCCCGATGTTTTCTCTGAGTTAAGTAAGTTGCGCCATAACTCGCGCCATGAACGAGAAACAAAGAGAGAAAGTGAGAGAGAAAGAAACAGATAGACAGATAGACAGAGAGAGAGAGAGAGAGAGAGAGTGAAAGAAAGAGAGAGAGAGTGGTGACTGCAGGTCGTTGGGGTGGTGTAATACCGCCTAAATAAAAATTCACGACGCGAAGCGTACGTTCCCTTCCTAGGCACGACGTTTAAATGTTAACGACAATGGCGAGTCATGTCAGATCGTTTCGTGTCGAAGCGAAAGGGCGAGAGGCATGGCTACGGACCTTCTATTTGCATACCTTCTTTCCATATCTCGTTTCGATGTCGTCTTCCATTCGAAAGAAATCAGAAAAGTTTGATGGTTTTGTTTCTTATTGTTTTTTGTTTGTTCGTTTGTTCTCTTTTTGTTTTTTTTTTTTTCTTTTTGGTTTCATTTTTTGTTTTCTTTCTCTACGAATCATGCAATAATTTGATAAATTTACATCAAACGTATTTTATATAGACAAATATGTGATAAAAAACGACAATCAAGAAACTTCCATAGACGCGAGATTCAAGATGTTTTGATTGTTATTCAATGTTTCGTAGAGGATAATATAATTATTACGAAGTTGGACCATCCGATGCCACAAGTTCAAGTGTGTCATACCGTTGCGATCCCCCGATTCCTTAGGAGTTGCCTTGAATAATAAGAATCTTTAAGGTTTATTATCAAAGAGGAGGGATCAAAGGGGGAGTAGTTGTATAGATCGCTTTATTTTCTCGTAATTTGGTTGTCGCATACTCACTTGAAGGTTCTTGAGATGAAAGAAGAGCTCGTAGGCCCAGCAATCGATGGTTTCGGTAGTACGAGTCGCATTGGTCAATTCGATCGACTCGAGCGAATTTTTGATTAGGGCAAGGGCCTGCAGCCAACGTTTAAGCTGCATAAGATCAGACCCCTTGTGAGTTGACTTTGTAAAACGTATCGATTAAATTTGATTCGATGACGTTTCTTACTATCGTGATATCTGCGATTAATTGAACAGCGGCTGGTCGCATGATGCCGATAAATGTATCAACGATCGTGTCATCCTTTTTGATGCTAGACGTATACTCTAGAACGGAGGAGCTCCAGTTGGAGGATGTACCACATTGCGCGTTTTGAAACTCTGATCTTGGTAAAAATGAATCATTAAATAATATTTGATAGTTAATATCGGATATGGATCTTACTTTTGGAAGAACATTGGAATGACATTGTCGATTACGAAATAGGACGGCGTGAATACGATTTTTTTTGTACAGGAAGCTAGTCGACTTATGATAAATGCCAATAGCTGACCAAGGGCACCAGGATATCGACGTATCGTCGTGTTATTACCACCGTATATTCTGTGATATTTTCTTTTATAAATTCTGTGTCTCGTGCGGCTACGATCGCACATCGATAGAGAATAATAAGTTGTAACTGTAATGAAGGAATTATTTCGAGAAATGTAATTAATGTTACGTTCAATGATTACCATCGAAATCGATGATTGTGTTCGGCTTACGATCTCTTATACTTGATAACGTTGACACTGATCTCGCTTGAGGATAAATTACGTTAGTGTTTACGTTGATATTATTCCTCGCTGATTCCGGCATATATTCTTCAATGATTTCATTTAATTCGACTACTTTACTTGGAAACGTATCCAGACATTCGAGAGCCTAAAAATAAACTCCTCTTTTAACCTCGAAACTTTGACTTTGATTCATTGTCTCTGGTACGATCGTTTCTCGAGTAAAAGTATTGCGCGTTCGACAAAGAAGAAGAATGTACGGCCGAGCGTTTAGAAAGTGATTATTTTACGGGTGATAGATGTTAAGGTCGTTAGTAACGGTCGGGGTCAAGCGACGAAAAGTGAATGCGAAGGTTATGTTATGAACACAAAAGAGTAAATCCTTTTCACCTTATGCTGAAGGCTTTCGAAGAATAAACGTTCCGTCTTGGAAGACATCCTTTTTATCTCCGAATATGTTTATTCAACGCGCACATCCGGATATTCCACGTGAATTTGGACTAACATGTACATGTTGACAATATAACGCGGAACGGGAGTACTCCGTTGAGTACTTCCTACGATCTAACGAGAAACAATCGACGTTCTTTCGATATCTCTCGTTCATCTCTCTAATAAATATCATTCGTCATTATCGAGAAGAAAAATCGCTCGATAACACCGATGATACTGCTATTTCCGCGATTTATAAAATCGTCTTTTTCCCTTTATGTCTTACCAAAGAGTTATAAAATAAACCCGTTAACTTGCTAATGAAGTTTATGTTGTCCGATGTATTGAGATTAATAAACTTGATATATCTGACTCGTACGTTTTATAACATCCGTAATGACGATTGTGACGTATCGTTCAGGTAGAGAAAGATGCTACGGAAGATGGTCGTTCAGATAGAGAAAGAGAAAGAGAAGAAGCGGTCGAAGGAAAAGGAAGAATTTTTTTTTTATTGCCGTGGGTGATTTTACTCGAAGAATTCGCGGAACGCCCAAGGCTCCTTGCTACCTATGAACGTTATGAATTATTGATTCCTCTATGCATTCCATTATAATCATCGGCGTTACCGTCGTTGTCGTGGACGCCCGATTACGTAGAGTTTACTCTCTCAGGAAGCGACGACTACTCCGACGATATTTTCGTTCTTCGAGTTCGATTCCTATGCAGATTCGAGACAGGATCGTATTTCCTAAATACTTTTTCTTTTACCAACTATGCAAACGATGCGTCGATCGTTAAATAACGATCGCTCGATCGTCCGACTAAACGGCATCCATTTGATTTCCTTAACTCGCTATATGTTCTCTTTCTCCATTTATAAGTTTGTTAACGATGCAAAGGAACAAAGTCTCAAGGGTACGTTTCTGGAATGTGCCAACGGGCACACCAGCGATGTTCTTCTCGTGCTAATTGTAACTTTGATCTTATACTACTTCGAGATAATTATCCGTTCGCGAATGTTTCTTTCTTTCTTTCTTTCTTTCCTTCCTTCTTTTTTATCGCGACGCGTATTTGACATTGATACCTACTTGGATAGATAGATCTAAAGGAACAATATTGATCAAAATTTATTCCATCTGAAATCTTTGTCCGTCGAAACGAACTTCGATCTCGAGGACATTTAGAAATTCAGATCGATCGATTTAATCTACCGTCGGAGAGCCGCGTTACATTCTCGAAGGTCGTTTCTTTGATGCATACGACGTCGAGGATTTCGACGAAATTGTTAAAATATATATGCTCGATTGATATACTACTTGCGAGAACGTAAAGACAACGAAATTGTTGGTACGTTTTTGGGAAGAACGAATTCGTAGAACGATCTATTTCTTACAATGCGGCAAATTTTTCACGAGAGACTCGATAGAATCTTGGATGAATTCGATCGTGGCGATTAAGAAAGCTCGTATCACGTGTATTCTTCGTGTCCGATCTTAAGCATCGCTCCGTTTAATTACGACCGATTAACTTGTCCGTTCAAAGTAAAAACGTGGTACAGGAACCGTGTGCCTGGATCAAAGTCGAACGATGCGCCTTCGAGCACGGCGATCGATAGATAGATCCTCGTTAAGCCGATTCTTCCTTTCTCGCAAATTCATTTAGCTCCGAGGTATTTCATGTTGTAAACTTAGTATACACCTTTTACTTTTTTCTTCCTCTTTTTCATCTTTTTCATCTTCTTCTTCTTCCTCTCCTGGCGCAGTCACGGTATTATATTTTCGTAGTAGATACTTTTACTCATCGAGCACCGTGCATTTGGTTATTTTATTAGGATACGTCCTCGAGAATTAACGGCGATGTTCTCGATCGAGACTCTCGATAATCATGAGACTAATAGCAGATACACGGGCGAATAAAACAGATTTTAATTGCGCGTCGGTCTTGCGCATGCTTTCGCTTCCACGTTATATCGTGATAAAAATGTAATTAATTAGGACCGTGTACGTTGAGTATATAACGATATTTATTTCAATGGTTTATGCAAGGATATACTATCCATCGAATAGCCATGCGTCAACGTCTCTCGGTTTAATTAAACGACGTTACTTCTTGAAATTGACAAGTTTCATTTTCGTTGAAGTCGATGAAAGTTTTCTATGATGTTGATCATGAATAATCGTATCTTGCTTAACGTCCAATAGAACTAGAATTTACGCAATATCCAATCGTACTTTCCGATATTTATCCGATAGTAAACCGATCGATAAAGAACCGACTCTCCATTACGTTCTAATTACATTTTCATTCTGACACGCGTCCTTTGACTGTATTTTAATGACAGCAGCAATTTATCCTAGTCGAGATCGTACCATATAAAATTGGATCGAAGGATGGACGTTCGATATTAGATTATCGATCGTGCCATTACGATCGGATTTCGAGTTAGCTGCTATTGGCTCCGAATGCCAATTAAATTCGTTATTACGGAGTACGAAATAAATGACGCATGGTGAGTCGTAATCGATAAAACCTTTGAAAGATCATAGAATTCTTTGAAATATTATTTTCGATTATTTGTTATCGTAACGAAGGCCTAACGAGAATCTAATGAACTCCGTTTTAATTCTAGTATCGGTACGTTGAAAACGGACGTGTGTCGGTAAAATTTTTCCTAATTAAAACGTGTACTAGGTGCACGTCCATTACGTAAAGTAGCCATCTTGATTTAGTATTCGACCGGCCGGTTCGAACGATTACAACAAAAACTTTACGGCTAAAAGTACGGATACGGCAAAGGGCTCGAGAGTAAAAGGGGATCGTAAGAAAGAAAAAGATGGACATACGGCCAGAGAAAAAGAGAAATAGAGAGAGAGAGAGAGAGAGAGAGAGAGAGAGAGAGAGAAAGAGAGTCTCTCAGTCGGTCAGTCTTCCTTTTCTACTTGTATCCCTCTGTTTCGTCTCTCTTCTTTGCATTCATCGAGGAAGATTGCACGTTGCTGTCTGGACCAGGTGCAGAAGCGAGATCCGCAAGAAGATCTACTTACTATGCCGAGTAGTACAATCGGCACCTGCGAAAGCTTCACGGGAATGCGATGCAAATTTTCAACCGAGACTCTTATATCGGTCGACCTGGTCGCGGCGCTGCTCGTTGTTACCTATTCGAGATTCGAATATCTTCTCTTGCGAAGACTCGCGAAGGTTGTAGGGTGCCGATGTGGTGTAGCAGAGCTTCCTGACCTTCGGCGTAGAAATAAACTCTACGTAGATACGTTGAATCGTATTATTGCATCTTCCTTGAGTCCGTGAGACTACGTGTCACGAAATGCAACGAGGCGCAATGCAATGAAAAACAAGTAATGCGATGTTAAGCCGAAGGCGTCGTGTCGTTCGATCGAAACTCGATATAATTCGATGTATCACTCCTCGAAGGATCTTGTCGCAGTCATTATAAATCTATCGTTTGTGTATAATCGACCGTTCATTGTCCAACTTTTGAAGAGCGTAAATGATAATCCGACGCATTAATAACGTGATTAATAACGTCCATAAAAACTTGTTGACAAGAGATCCGTATAAAAATGCATAAATCGTCTTGCTCGTTATAACGTTGAATTACGTCGGACTACTTTCATGCGACTTTTCCGTTATTATCGCTATTTATATGTAAAGTGTAAATGTTCGTAAAAGATTAGTTATGATATTTATAAACTCGATAAAATAATTGCAGAGGATGGTGTGACATACATATATGATGTGTGCGATAAACACAAAACATATAATTATTATCGTTGGATAAAAAATGTTTTTGTATCCTTTAACAGTCGTCCAACAAGTTTCTTCAAGGTTAAATATTCCATATATCGTAGTAACGAATGATTCTTGAGAGAAAGGAACAATACAAACTTTTATACTATATTTTGAAATCGGATGATCGATCGATGTCATTTTGAAATCGCTTTATTCATTATTTATATCTTCCGCGAAAAGGATTATACGATCGTCGCTGTATATCAATAGGAAACGACAAGTGAAATTAAAAGCACATAATTGACAATTAGAAGATAATAACAGAGATTCGAATGGTAAATCGAAAACAGTTCACGTTGCATAATTATGCATCAGCTGATGATATTACGAAGCATTTCATGATCACGTTTCATTTTGCATAAAATAATCACGATAGCGTTATCTAGATCTTGATCGTTTTCGTGACGTAGTCGCATAAGTTTGCTAGAAGTTGGTAGAGAGTCAGAACGATTAAGAAAAAGAAAGAAAAAGGGAGAGAAAGCAAGAGAGGGAGAGAGAGAAAGAGAGAAAGAGAACCGCTTGTTTCGCGGCATTGAAAGCTACAACTCGAATGTTAATTAGTACTCGTGGTTTATCCTTCTCTTTCTCTCGAGTTTTACCCTCCGTACTTTACATCAGCCTCCCTTTTATTTTCTTTCATCTTCTCTTACCTCTCTTATATGTACCTACTCTAGCTAGTTTTCATTCCCCTTGTTTGTCGTTTGAAAAAGGGAGAAAACGCGAAACATTTCGCTATCGATAGGTTGCGTCAGGTTCTAGTTTCCTTGGGATCTCATTAACGGCTTTCGATTCCTTATTTCTCGTGGTCGAAGATAGAAGCTTGTCTGTTTATCGGGTTTACGATGTCACCGACACTCGACAATGAGACCGAGCTGGCAATAGCAGAAATAACAGAGAGGTAAGACGTAAGGAAAGAAATGAAAAATAGAAATGAAAGAAGGAAATCCTAGTGAAAGAATATTGAAGTAAATAAGAGAGTCTTGTGGTATCCCTTAGCGAAGACGTTTCTATGCGAGCCTACTGTCAACGAAGATAACTTACGATCTGCCGGAATGGTAATGGTCGCGGCAGGTATTCTCCCTCCTCTGGTAGATTTAATAGACTCGTTCCTGATAGGACTTGTCAACGCTCGCGCTCTGACCGCGGAAAGGAGAAAATGATTTACCGAGGAGCATCTACCCTCGCGCTAACGCGATTTTCAATGACCGGATGAAGACGGTGCTATGGTCCATCATTTTAATCCTTCGTTTCAACGAGACACGTGATCATCTGGCGATAATACCCAACGGAGTAAAAATAACCTTTTCACATGGTTACCAACGTCGTTTAAAGTTCCCCTAGATTTAGGACTCGTTCGTGTTACATCCTTATATATATACGCACGCACATACATACCTATATACATATATATATATATCGTTGTTAATGCACAACAAGTGCTTTCGATCGATAATGGCCTCCCCTTCCCAATCCTGTCAAAAATAAAAGTACAGATTCATCTGGATATCCTATTTCACGTTGTCGAGTATAAAAGGCTTTTTCCCCTTCTGATGTCTAAAAATAGTATACCGAGTGGTATATAACCCTAGAAGACGAATCAACATTATCTCACCCTTCGACAACAACTCCCCCGTTGAGAACATATCCCAACTAACGTTCTTCTGTAGTTAGCCGCAGGACGATCGTAGGTTCGATCGGTTTCATGAGCGGGAATGCCGATGAGAGATCACTATGTGGCACTATGTTCGTGGCTTGGAAGGCGATAATGAGCCTGCGGGGTTGCGGTGGATAGGTTCATTGGCTCCTGTCCGGGACATCAGGCCCATTGAGCGTACGTCCGTTCACCGAGTCGACTCATCGACTGGATGATGCTCTTATATAAAGAAGAGGAGGAACAAGGAAAGAAAAAAAAGAGAAGAGTATAGTTAAGAGGAAGGAGGAGACGGTGATAGAGGATACAACGTTCTTCTGGGTTGCAAGGTGTCAGTCTCTAGGCGGGTGTTAATGAAGCGTCACTCGAGATGTCACTTATCGTCTTCCTTTCGGGAAGAAAAGCTTGAAAGATCGTAGAGAAGATCGGCCATCGTTTGCTATCTTTAATATTGGAACGATCGGTCAAGGTCAGGGACTTCTCGCGCTAGCCACCGAGGTCTTAATATAGTTCATCGACCTCAACGATTAATCTCTTTACCGAGAAATCTTCGCTGCTAGATAGAGAGTTATATTGGAACCTTCAACATTCCTTACCAGTACTACACTTCCCTTCGCTTCGTACTTGAACTTCATCCTACGTTGTCTAGTAGAACAACATTCCCTGCGGTTGTATTTCATTCATTTCAAAAAGTATCCAGTTCGTCTCTCCCGTAGATTTTCTCACACAAGCGGAACAGTCCTTCTTCTTCGTTAGCTCGAACACAATTTGAAAGAGTCACGAGCCAATTGGTCTCTCTCTCTCTCTCTCTCTCTCTCTCTCTTTCTCTCTTTTTCTTTCTCAAATGAAGTTCTCGGTAAGAAGACTCTAGTAGGATCTTCACCCTCGTCGTATCTAATTTGCCTACGCGTCTCTTAACTCTTGTTTACGCGTCGTCTCACGAACAAGTCGTAAAATAAATCGCGGCCGCGTAAGAATGGCGATTCGGTGAAGTTAACGCGCAAAATAAGTAAGTAAGTAAGTAAGTAAGTAAGTAAGTAAGTAAGTAAGTAAGTAGAAGGTTCGTCGCGGATAGTATCCGGGAGTGGGAGAGAGAGAAAGAGAGAAAGAAAAAGAGAAAAAGAGAGAGAGAGAAAGGAAGATACCGTAGCTGCAATATTTGCACAAAGCCTTCCTCTCCTCTTGAGTTCTCGTCGTTAGCAGCTAACGCTGCGCGCGCGCGCGTCACACACACACACACACACCCGTTTAAGACGAGCGCACGCGATTCTGGTTTTATCTCGACTTCTCGTTCGAACGTTCGACCTCTCGAGAGTGCTAGTACGCACCACGCTCCGTATTTCGCGCGATCGCGTGCGGATTATCCACATTTACATACGTTCCTCTGTAGAGATGCCTGTTTATTCATCTGTGTATATCAAAGAAAGAGAGAATAAGAAGGAGTCACTTTGCAAGCGAAGCTAATAAAAGCTCCGCCGGGACTTTTATTCGGTCGGACTTTTCCTTCTTAGCAATAATGACAATGCATTCGAATATCCTTCGGATTATCTTTCGAAGCTTTTCAATTTACATCTTCTCCGTTAAGAGATATTCGCGTTTCGTTTTAAAGTCCCATTCGTTCTAATGGCTGGGTCAAGTTCTCTTATCATTAAATAAAGAAGACGTTAAGTTTCCTAGGTAACGATCCACGCAAATCGATATCTTTATTCGAGTTCCGCATAGTTAATATAGACTATATGTAATCATCTATATACTTGCAACTTTATTGTTATATACTATTTCTTAAGCACAATGCCATTGAGTTCTCGATCATCGTGTATCGTTCACGGTCACATACGTGAAAGTGTCTTTCTGATGTATCTATATATACATTATATACATATGTATCCATGTATGTATATATATATATATTTATATATTATATATATATATATCCATACGTAGGAATGACTTTGAGAAACATTCAAGTCCATAAAGCACGTGGAAAGAAATGAAAAGCGTTCGAGGCGATCGAGTGTCAACCAGACGTCTTGTCTGAGTACTACTACGTGGTATGCACATACAGATGTACAACGTGTCGGTTAATTACATCAATCTTTCGACCCTTTCTCTCTTCCTAGAATAGAAGTTGAGAGGGAGAAAGAGAGAGAGAGAGAGAGAGAGAGAGAGAGAGAGAGACAGACTGAGAGAAAAGAAATCGACGGTGGTCGTCGACGTAATGCGACCTGCATACACATATTACGAGCACAACCACATTACATCGTAAAGTGACGAGGGTAGACGATGGCTGCATTGTGAACTGACATAAACCTCAATAAAGATAAACTTAGCACGGCCCACGTCTATATTTAAACGTTTCTCTCTCTCTCTCTCTCTCTCGTACGTTCATATTGCTCTCCTTTTATCAATGTCTCATCGACACCAGACTCTACGTTACGAATTCTCTTTCTCTCTTTTTTATTTTTCTCAATTCGATTGATAAGAGATGCTTTTCGTAAAATCGATATGATCCTTATGGAATTCGTACGTGGTTACTTATATTAAAGATGCCGTCGAGGGTGTACGTCACGTGTTAGAATTCGTTCGTGTTACAACGCTTTATGGTTTAATAGAACGTTTAAAGTCCATCGTTTCATCATCGTGAAATACGTCCCGACGGTTTCATTCACCCTTCTAATCCGAATAAACGTATACGTAAATAAGTACATACATATATCTAAATTTTACTGTAAACAGGGTCGAAACGGTAAAAGATAAAGCAAGGGAAAAGGATTTATCGTTGTCTTCATCGCGTTAATTGAGTTGGCACGAGCAAACACTGAGACTGTGACACTCGAGGAACGTCATTGGGTCGACGATGAAAGATAACCCTATGATCCTTCTCGTGAGACAATCGCTTTCCTCGAAACATAATAAAGTGACGTTGCAACATCCGCCTTTCAAGAATCTCGTTCAACGATCTTACCCTTTTCGTTGAAAGCTTTTTCATGATCTATTCGATTGCTAGAAAAGTCATGACAGATCACGGATCGATCTTAGCCGTTATCGACTTCTTCTTCTTCTTCTTATTCCTCTTCTTCTTTTTGTTCGAACGTTCGACGGATTTATACCGTCAATAAAACGAACGTAAGAGAGATAGAGTTGCGAAATTTTACGGTTCGTCGTTCGTCGAATATACGCGTTTTATGGACGAATATATCAGACCAATAGAAAGTGGTATGTATAATCGCTATACTTACTTATCAAACAACAAGTAGATATGTGTTAACTCGCGTGAGAGGGTGAGAGTAAACGAAAGGGTGGTACCTTTTAAAAGTTTACGATTGTTTTTTAGATATATGTATATCGTGGATATGGCAGGTCGAGGCAAACATAGAAAAAGAATGGATAGAAGGAGAAAAAAAAGAGGGAAAGAGAGAGAGAGAGAGAGAGAGAGAGAGAGAGAGAGAGAGCGTATTGTGCTCTTTGTCGACCATCTGGCCATTGGCGCATTTGTGCGGCTCTTCGCGAATCTCCGTGAATCGTTTCATAACGCGTTACGCCTCGATAACGTACAGCTGCTTTCCCTGGTGCATCTTCTCTTGACGACCCCTCTCCACCCTCAACTCCATCCCCACCCCCACTTCACCCTACTCTCTCTTCCCAGATGCAATTTATCGAAGCGGTAAAGCAAATGAGGGATTTAGCCCGACGTAACGACGGAAGCAATAGTACGTCGATTCTAAGAAGTGGTAATAAATGTTTTCTTGAATTTACTCTGATCTTTCTCTCGTTTTTCTTTTTTTTCGTTGGTTCGTTTGTTTAGTTTATTTTTTGTTATTTTATCTCTGAGTTGAACTATTCGCTCGATCGTAACACTCTTCTTGTAATTAAGGGTCTCGCGAATTATGTCTCGAGTATATGTATAATTACGTCTCTCTTTCTACTCCTTCTTCTTCTTCTTTTTTCTCCTCCTCTTCTTCTTCTTCTTCTGCTTCTTCCTCTTCTTCTTCTTCTTCTTCTTTTTCTTCTTCTTCTTTATAACGTTAGCGCTAAACTATTGAGAGAAAGGTAGAGTCGAAACGTATCGGTCGTTTGGTCTTTAAGGGACGTAAAATGGATTTACAGTAACGTTGTTAATTATATTACAGGAAGCGAGTCGTCCGCAATTACGTCTCTATTATTTCATCAAGCCGGAAGTAAGCGTTTATATGATATATGTGTGTGTATTAGCGCACCTGTGTCCGTTAACTTTGCCAATAGAGTGCACGTTTGCAAATAAACGAGTGACTGACTTATCCTCGCACGTCATTCTTTTACCGTTTTATTAGTTCGAGATAGATTCATCGTTCTTTTATAGACATAGAGGCTATCGAACTTTAATTCGTTCGAGCGTTATAAATATAGACGATTTTTCGATCAAGTTTATTTTTATCTTCCATTTATAACGTTTATAGCATTACTAACGTTCCGATAAAATTCGAAGGGATAATTTCAAAGATTTGACGTTCTGCAATTCAATCTTTTTTTAAACATAAATTTAGCGAAACAAGAAAACGAAAAATGAAATAGAATTTAAAAAGAATATAGATAGACGCGTGAATGTGTTTATAGTTCAGTTTATAGAACTGAACTATGGCGATGTTATAGAGGATTAATATGATACACGTGCGATCCACTGACGATCCTTCCCACGTTGTAGGAATCAAAGTGCATTGAATAAATTCGTTGTTTCTCTCGGTCTTGGTAATGACGCAAGATCACTCTAAGCTTATCTATCTCGTACGACGATCACGCACAACATTATGGAACGACATTAATGTTCCAACGGTTATAACTATACAGTAACGATTTGCTTCAGGCAAAAGTGTGTATATCTACGTACATATACATATATATGGTTTCGCTCGATCTCGATCGCGGAAGAGCTTAAAGGTAATATTTATCTCAGCGTTAATAGTCTTTATATCACGTATGAAATTCGATCTGAAACATTTTTTTCTCTTTTCTCTCTCGGAAATATCTAAGATTAGAAATTTTCGCGATTTTATTCTTAACGTGTAGGAGTATAAGATTACAACAGAAGAAAATGTTTATCCCACTTGGAAGAAATGATATGGAGAAACGCATAAGGCGTGGTGTGATTCGTTTAAGGATTATGCTCCAATTTAACGTGACTCCGTGACGAATCACTCAGTGCCCGGTTTGAATTGGCATTCGGTATATTTCCAGACGCGCGAGGGTCCCGTGAACCTCGAACATAGTATAGTGTTCGTTCACGGCACGTTAAAGGCCTCTGGGTGCCACGACGTCGGTGTCTTGCACGCTAATTACACGCCGTATCCACGTCTGAGATTGAACGCGGACGATATTTCATATTGGACGGTGCGCTCTTGGTTGCGCAACGTTCATCTAATAACGTTTGCGAAAGCGAGAGCGAGAGTTATCGAGCTTCGAGCTATCGACCTCCGAGGAGAGTCTCGTCTAGTAGAACGTTAATACATACTACGTCGAGAGAGAAGAGTGTATATATATATATATATATATATATATATATATATATATAAGCCGAATCAAATCTTTTTTCACCGATGTTACTTCTATTTTCTCCTTTTCTCTTTTTTTTCTGATTTTCTTCTCGTCTTTTATTTCGATTATCCCATCGAAACGAAGCAATATGGGATACGAAGAGCAGCTCGTTTCGACCGAACGACATTCCGCGAACGCAACGAGTCGGCGAGCCTTTCTAATTTCCTTGCTGTTGGCGCAACACTCGCTTCTTCCTTCTCTATAAGTAGATCAATTAGTATTTCTATCTAATCGCAAATTGATCTTTCATTGCGAACGTTTCGCTTGCGATTTCTCTATCTCTCTTTTTCTCTCTTTGCACATTCTTTGTTGGATTTTCTTTTTTTCCTATTTTTTTCATTTTCGATAGGTCGACAGAAATCACAATTTACATTGTGATCTCGTACGCTGTGCCATTTTCCTTTGGTTCTCCCTTTCTTATCCTTAAAAAATACGTCGTAACGGGCAACTCGAACGGAATTAAATCGCAAAGACGCGCGGTCGCGTTAATGATAGAAATCGCGCGTAATCGGACACAGAGAGCAGTTATCGTCGCATTAGCGTCGCTTCGAGCACGGGATTGCGTATATCCTAGGGTTGCTTTCCTTCTAATATAAAATCCCTGGTGTGTGCGGAGTTACGCTAATGTTGCAGACGATGCGTAACTAAATGGAACAAGTAGTCGAAGCGTCGTACGTGTAGCCTAATTAGGAGAAGGCTTTGAACCGGTGTACCTTGATCAACCCGGAGAATCCCAGCACGTGGTCGGACCTAACGAACAACTTGTTGAAGTGACATTTCGACATTTTATCGCGTTAATGCCGTCGACCAAAACTTGGAAGCTTTCGTTTTCGCTGATCGCTTTCAAACAGTCAAATAAATAAAAAGAAATAAAAGACAAGGAAACCAGGTCTTGTAGATTTCTTTTTCTTTTCTTTTCTTTTCTTTTTTTATCGTTAGTTGGAAAAGACTTTCGTTGGAATTCGACGTGAAAAGTTTTAACATTTGCTCTTCTTCAGTTGCTCCTATTTCTGGCTTCGATGCTGGCCGGCACCATTATGCCCGAAGCTCCAGTTTTCTCCTTCGCTTATCTCTCGTGGTGTATCTAAACGTCGCCGTCACGTAGACCGTTCACGGTCTACCAAGGAGCCTGCGAGCTCGTTGCGAAGCATTGTGGGCCGGCTACGTGATAAGGGCGAGGCACGGAGCTTCAGCCTGATTAACTCGGGAAGGACTGCTCGTTATCAAGGAGCGAAGATGCGTTATACAGCAAGGAGAGACGGAGAATCATTCTGCCTATCTACTTGTTCGCCTCGTGCCTTCGTTCGGATTATTATCGATATTTTCGTTCTTGCTTTTCTCTCCTTCTTGATTTACGGACGTGGCAGAAGCGATACGGATGCAGCCCCGCCTTCGAAGATGAAATTTTTCGATCGGCTATCGACGGTTTAACAGGCTCGCTGAAACGTCCGATTAAAAAAAAAAAAAAAAGAAAAAGAAAGAGAAGAAAAATAGTAATGCGATTGGTTAGAGTAGCTTGAAAATTGTCGGGGAAAAGGAAAAAAAAGAAGAAAGATAGAAGAAAAAGAGAGAGAAAAAAAAGAAGGATCATTCGCGCAATAGCGATTAAGTGAAACGAATTTCTGCCAAGGAGTTTACCGTGAACCGTGACAGAGAGGCATTTAGATTTAACTGGAATGTAGCCCCGTAGGTACAATAACGAGTAAGGCGTAAAGCAGTAACCGGTAGGAAACTCGCTTAAGAGGGTCGACCTCTCTTTATTCGACTCTTCGCTTTTCCTTTTCTTATACCTAACCGACTCCTCGTGAATCGTACGTTTCACTTTCTACGATTCCTTGTACTGAATGGAGCCTGACAAACGATCATCTGAAAATGTTACATACCGATCGCCATCGCTTTCTCGTCTCTTACAAAACCGGATGTTTAAAGGGAAAATTTGTCGTTATTATGTCGATGTGGGTATACATTTTAGAATAAAATCGTATTACGACATTAAATTTCACTCTGCGTATTTCCATAGGTTTCTGTAGGTTTATAAGGTTTATAAACGGCTTATAAGCTCGTTCACCTTAAATCTGTTTAAACTTCTTTCGACGGGAAATCTTTCGACGTTCGATCATCGCTCGATACCTTGTAAAATGTGACGAATGCTTTCGAACCATGCTAGCTAGCGCGGGCCGGTTAATTATGCAAATTGGCACCTAACGTAATGCTCGTTAATTAAACCACGATGGCGCGTTTTATATTTACAGGTGGGATGGAAGGACGGCCGGGCGACGGCGCCATATTGCTGCCCACGCCTTCTTCTTTCAATCTCGATGCCGGCCGTGCGAAAGGCACGACCGTTTGTAATTCATTGCAAAAGCGCTATGTTAAACTACATAGTAATCAAAATAAAATATAAATAAACTTGATGGTAAACATTGTGAAGATAAACGCGTACGTATTTAATATTTTGCGATTTGTTTCACGATAGTAAGAATATTATCATTGACGATTACAGAGATAATTATTGAGATTAGAGAGAAATGAGAGAGGAAATAAGAATTTTTCATATTTCTTTTCGTTTTTTCTTTTTTTCTTTTTTTCATTTAAAAGTCGAATATTTTAACTATGCAATCAGAATTATACTTATTGCCTCGAGGATCTGTTCGATTTCGTGTTGGCGGATGTTGGTTTAATCGACGACAACTTTCGGCATCCAGATTCCAGAGCAGACAGCCTACTCTAAACAGAACTGGCTATTCCAGGCGCTTTCATTAGGGGAAAAGTTAGTGAAAGATAAAACTTGTTTCTTTTCTCTCTCTCTCTCTCTCTCTCTCTCTCTCTCTCTTTCTTTATCTCTTTCTTTCTTTATTTTTATACGTGTTTATCCTATAAATATTATTTCAATTGATCACCCGGATTAAAAATTACGCGATCTTTTTTCTTTCCCGCGTTAATCTAGAATTTGATAAAAGTATTTATTTAATTTAAAAAATTGACTTCGTCTTTAAACATTGTCGAAATTCTTATATTATTTATTTCAACGTAAAATTTATACCTGTATATATATATATATATATATATATATATATATATATATATATAAGTATGAAATAACGAAGAGGTGCGAAAATAAGCTACCATTTTGTTAAGTTTCTCGTCATTATACTTTCGCCTTGGTCGTCCTTTACTTTCTCGACTTCGAAAAGGGAAAGAGAAGGATGTAGAAAGACAACGAGAAAGAGAGAGAGAGAGAGAGAGAGAGAGAGAGAGAGAGAGAGAAAGAAAGAGAAAAAGAGAGAGATGGCTAATGCTCGCGAACATATGTAATTACACAGTTACGATTTTACGATTACGCCTGTTGTATTTATGGGCCACTAAACGCCGATCGTAGTGTGAGACGATCGCAAATAACGGTCCGTGTCGATGTTTATGTGATTCTTCGCGCGTACCTATTCGATTCTCCTTTTGGAATCGAGGGGAAATGAAAAAAAAAGAAGAAAAAAGAGAAAAGATAAAGAAAAGAAAAGGGTGAGTGGGGGAGTGTGTGGAGGAAGAGAAAAAAAGAAGGAAAAGGAGAAAAAAAGATAGAAACGGACTTGGAGATTTACGAATTTCGTGGAAGGTGAAAAGATATGAAAAAGTGAAACTACTTGTCGAGGAGTTAGCGGGGACGATTTGCGAGTAGTCCTTCCTTCGATTTCACCGGCTCGATCCTCGAACGTCGTTCGAACGCGAGGCTCGTAAGGTCGGGCACGAAGGTCGAGCATCGGCACCGCGATGACCTCCTCGATCCTGGCACGACGTGCACAGAGGTCAAACGCTTCGTAGGCGTTCCAAGAATTCACAGTGATGCTCGAAGCTCGCTGGATATCGGCTATGGCTGTTCTCGCCAAAGGGAATCTCTCTCCACTCTGCTCGATGGAATAAGAAAAGGAGGAAAACAGCGACGACGACAAAGAAGAAAATAAGATGAAGAAAAAGAAGAAAAGAAGAAGAGGAAGAGGAAGAAAAAGAGAAGGAGGAAGAAGGAGAAGAAGAAGGAGAAGATGAAAAAGAAGAGGATGAAGAGACGATGATGTTCCTTCTAAGGCGTTACTCGGCCTATACTCGTATGAATATCTAAGCATTTACGTCTACTATATCTACGTAGATATACGTATATAGAATGGATACATCGGTGTGATAAACGATAACGTTCTTTCGCTACCACCGTCATCATCATCGTTCAACCACCATTGGTAATTTATACTCTATTGTCGGCCCGTCATTCCGTGTGACGTCTTCATTCGTGTACCTTCGATAATCGAGATACGTTCGCCCACGAAATCCCGAAGTCTTTACCTTGGAGGGTCTCTCACAATGATCGAGATAAAAGATTTTTTGAATATTCCAGTTCTCTCTCTCTCTCTCTCTCTCTTTCTCTCTCTCTCTCTCTCTCTTTATCTATCTTTCCGTATCGAGAAAAAGCTTTCGAAGGATAAAGTCGACGACGATGATCGTTCCATGAGTTTAAATCGACGCCTTCGTTTCGAGCTTTCATTGCCTTTGAAATTCTCAACGATATCTATGGTGTAAGTGAGCATATGAGTTTCTCGCTCAGAAGACCGGAATTACTCGCTTTGCCGTTGAATATTCATCGAACTAGCGTAATGGGTAAACCGGCAAACTGGGAAACCAGGCAAAGTACAGTAATGTCTCTGACTAATCGTCGTAGCTCGGATGAAAGAGAAAAATGATTTCAATCGATTCTAGACGGAGGCGTCAAACGATCATACTCGGTGGCCTCGAAATTAGCATCGACTTTAGCGATTTATAGACGACTACGTCGCGCGTCCACCATTTTCTAATTCGTTTAGAGAGAATAAAGAAGAAGAAAAAGAAGTATAAGTGTTGCTCGTTTAGGAATTCTTTTCTTAAGCTGGATTTCACGCGTCTATTTTGTTTCCTTTCTTTCTTTCCTTTTTTTGCTATTTCTTTTTATATTCTTTTTTCTCTCATCGCCGTTGAAAGAAACCGTAAAAGTTGTTTTTGAACGATGACAATAATATTTTTTCATCTAGCAGGTGACAAGGAACAACCGGGTGGGAGAATATACGCTAAAAGCGTTGAGTCTTTGTTGATTACAATGTGACCCGTAACTGACAATGTGTTCACGGTTCGTGCGCTTATGCATCGCGACGCGACGATGGCGCACGTTGAATTTACTACGGCCACGGTGTAGACAAGGAAGAAAAAAAAGAGAAAGAAAGAGAGAGAGAGAGAGAGAGAGAGAGAGAGAGAGAGAGAGAGAGCCGAAGGGGCCACTCACGTGAGAGGGCCGTGCTAAGAATAATTGCATAATAGCGTCGATTCCCATAGATACCATCGAATTATTTTGCACTCGTACATGAAACCGTTAATCATCGTAGAAGGAAATCTTTTCTTCTTATAAACGATCAAAAATTCATATCAAGAAATTCTAGGTTTCTCATAATAATAAACGAACAATAGTGTAATTGACTATTTACAGAGAATTCAATTAACACCGTAACAAACGTGTAATACGTTGTTACGGTGCATAGATACGTATGTACGTACGTATGTACAAAAGTTCGCGTTTACAGTTAATTTACTCCTTTACAATGTTTATTCGAAAAACGCTACCAGTATGATTTCGTTGTTCATCAGATCGGTATAATTGTGAATGCTCGTGATTTCCCACGTTTGTCGCTTAATTGACATCTTCCTGATAATTAATTGTACTTTAAGATAAGACCTAAAATCGTTACGAAAAGTCGAC
Organism: Vespula pensylvanica; assembly: GCF_014466175.1. Taxonomy (NCBI): domain Eukaryota; kingdom Metazoa; phylum Arthropoda; class Insecta; order Hymenoptera; family Vespidae; genus Vespula; species Vespula pensylvanica. The sequence continues at coordinate 14,208,601 of NC_057685.1, forward strand.
CAACGCCATCGTGTCTACCGGAGAATCGAATAAACGAAGAACAGGCAACAGGATCGTTACTCTTCTCACGGCACTCTTTTTCTTCTTCTTTTTCTTCTTCTTCTTCTTCTTCTTCTTCGGTCGTGTTTGACCGTTGCGCGTTTTGCGCACCGTCGTGTGATTTACGCGGTCATTTGTCATCATTACGGAGAGAGAAGTCCGGTACACGCGGTTGCTGCTTCGCGATCTTTTTCAACGCCCACGCTCTCGCACTTCTCTTCGTACTTTCCAACAGTCTATTGTTGTTTCTCACGATCCAAGATACGCTCAAAGATTTTTTTCGAAATTCTCATACAGATCGGATTATTACTTAGAAATGTATCGTTCAGGTACCTTGTTCAACCATTAAGCCCATGTTGTTGCAAAATTATAACGCTAAGTGAAATATCGGAACATAGCTCGGTACAATCAGATATACAATCGAGGAAATTATATTTTTTTTTTTTTATATCGTTTTCAGAGATTGAAGTAATAATTATAACTCGGGCATTAATTGACTCGGGCAAAATACTCTCGTATATTTGTATAACCATACAATTCATTGTCTTTGTATATCTTATTGATTAATTTTATTAATCAATTACATGTGAAAATCGGATCTATTATTAAATAGGAATTAATGAATAATCATTTCTTTATCGTTGAAAGAGTTATACAAAGTTTGGCGAATATCGTTGGCTGCCATGGTAACTACAGTGTGTAAATGATAAAATTGTTTATACAATATTTTATCTGCTTGATTTAATACTCCGAGGAAAAAGGAGTTATTCCAAAATCGAGAAATAGATAAATCGTCTTCTCTCACCCGAGAGAACGGTAGATTCACCTCGATACATCAAAATCTTTAGGCCTCTTCGAGACTCGCTCGTTTAATAATATACGATTAAATGAACTTATTAAAATAATATATATATATAATCTTTTAACTTATTACTATTATTATCTTTTTTAAGTATTTAATTCAACATATGATATTATTATTAATTTCTAAAAAAAAGAATCATTACGCATCGTAGAGTTTTAAGATCTTGTTTCAATTTAACTGATTTATTAATTCATTAAAAAGATACAGGTTGTGTATAAGAAACAAAAAAAAAGAAGAAGAAGAAGAAGAAAAATAAAAAAAAAAAGAAAAAATGTGCGACTACTCGTTTGCTCCTCGGACAGGACCTTCGAAGGAAAAAGATAGAAAGAGAATCGTAAATATAATAGATTCTCCTTTCTTGTCTGCGAACGTAAGTCGGTGTTCGTCGAGATTGCACGAGTAAAGCTGGGAGGTCCGGAGGTCTCAAAGTACGTTAGTTCGAGAAACAACGTTATTCCTGGGGACGCTTACAAGCCCGTCGTGGCCTTTACCGAGATTATTTGCGGCGGTAAGATCGTTAAATTCTCGGACGTGTCCAAGCGTCGCTTCTAAATTCAATTAAGTCCCTACGTGATCGAAGAAACAAATGAGGAGATGGCTTTACCCTAACGGCGAACCCTGTGGCGACGTTTATAGC
>NC_057685.1:14212641-14352641 GCF_014466175.1 Vespula pensylvanica
AGGATTTTGCAGTCATGTGACTCGCGTTAGATCTAAGGGAGATTAGGCCGACTGGCGTCACCTAATGCCGTGTACGATTACACGGGTTTATAACTACGAATCTTCTTAACGACGAGGAAGTATCTCTGTTTTACTTGGTCATTCATAATACCTAGATTTATGGCACGCTATTGGGACGACTGTGTTATCATATACCGTTCTATGGTTTACAAATCGAATGAACTCTCGATCGAGGACTCGATCAAGCAATGAAATAATATCGCATTTATAACGAACTCAATACATTTCGTACTTTCAACTTGGCGATACTCTCCCCGACTTATCACGCACTAGTAAGCTATCTTTGTTCGCTCGCGACGTTTCCCGCGGGCAAAGTTACTTGCTCACTTTCAAATATGCAAATCTCGTTGCGCGCGTTATGCGTCACTGCACAGTGGAATTTCGAGCGGAAGGTCTCGCGAATGAATGAAGTTGTAGATATATATATATATATATATATATATATATATATATGAACATATATACGTATGTAAGTATGTATATAAGAGACCATGGTCGCATATCCTATCGAGAAACATCGAAACTCGTTCGGGAAAAGGACTTGCCTCGCTTTTTCAAGAATTCCGATCGAGAAATCGCACGTTAGAATTTTCTCGGAACACTTAGACTCGTTATCGTAATAAATATCTACCGTTCCTGATTTTTCACTTCGTATTACTTCTTCGTCATTTTCATTCTAGCTTCAATTTATACCTTAAACAATTAATTAGAGACCACCATCGGTTCGAACGTCGCCGGAGTTCGCGCTTTCAATTTTACGATCCCGTTGATTTAGATTATTGGATTCCTTACTCTTCTATCTTTCTCTCTCTCCTTCTCTCTCTCTCTCTCTCTCTCTCTCTCTCTCTCTGTTTTTCCTTCTCGCAAGGTGGCTTTAGGCTTGAAACGGGAATCATGGGCGTAGGAAGGACACGATTCCAAAGCATGAAGGGGGAGGTAATGCAATACGGCGTGCACGGCCTAATGGTTCGGAAGTAATGCCATGGCGTGAACTCGAGGCACTGCCGCTCGTAAAGTAACCGTCAAGCGACCACTCTCTCTCTCTCTCTCTCTCTCTCTCTCTCTCGTTTCTCTAAGGACTTCTATTTGTAAGCACGTCTTACCGTACGTTGTATCGTGCAACTGTCCTTAACCCGGTGCAACGTCGTCGTCGTCGTCGTCGTCGTCGTCGTCGTCGTCGTCGAGTTTACTTGCGTCGTCGTTACTCTTACCACCCTCTCCCTGCTCGCGATGTTGTTCTCGCGTCTCTTGCCTCGTCGATCTTCACCCTCGCTCTTTTACCTCGCTCTGTCACCTTGAAAACACGCGGAATGTGGTATGCGAACGAACTCGGAGAAATTCTCAATTCCCCAGTTGGATGTCGTAGATAAACAATTTCATGATATTATTAAAGAAATAAGAAGAGAGGGATAAGAAAATATACAGAAGTGAAAGAGAAAGAAAAAGAGATAGACAGAGACAGAGAGAGAGAGAGAGAGAGAGAGAGAGAGAGAGAGAGAAAGTTATAAGAGGCTTCAACCAATTTTTGGGGAGTGGCTTGAAATAAGGTTTCGTGAGCATGAATCGAACACGCAAGGGGAACGCGATAATGATCGTGCGTGTCTTTAAACAAATCCTTTTTTCCTTTTCGAGGAAAAATCCTTCGAACTGAGCTCGAAACGAGAGGGAGAGGTAGAGAGTACAAATTATAGTCGAACGAGAAGTGTATTTTTGTACGTTGGGTTAGGAAGGGTTTTACCTTTGAGCATGGAATTTCGCACGATCCCGATGCACTTGGAAAAGGGTCTCGTCGTCGTTTTCGTCGTCGTCGTCGTCGTCGTCGTCGTCGTCGTCGTCGTCGTCGTCGTCGTCGTCGTCGTCGTCGTTCTCTCTTCGAGTAGATAGATAGGCGCGAAAAGGGACGAGCAATGCGTCTCTGCCAGATGCCACGGCTCGATCTGTCCTTAAGCCGTGTGCTGCCGATGTGCCGCCAGTAGCAAAGTGTTTACTCTCTCTGTTTCTCTCTCTCTTTCTCTCTGTCTATCAGTATCTCTTTCTTCTTTTTTTACTCGTTCGTACTCGCTCGTGCGCGCGGCGGCTATCATAGGCGAAGCCGGTGATAAGAGGGGAGCTCGTTCGCTGTCCACCGAAGGCTGGGAGATTCACGATCGACGGCACTTAAGCGGTTGGAAATCTTGAAAGGCGGATCAATGGCGCCGCGTGGACGCGATAGATCGGCCGCTCGCTTTTAAATCGTCCGTTTCGCGCCTTCGCCAAGCACACACTACATTCTTTTATTTCCTTTCGCCACCATCTCAACGTCCTGACGTCGATCCATGGTGTCCGAGGGGTAGCCACCGATTTTATTCTACCGATATCGTGGATCTTTCTATTTTCGGAACGACTCCGAATTTATCTCTCTGCGAACATCGTACCATCCTTGCTACGAGAAATAAATCTGTCGTGTGAATAAGTGAGAGAAAGAGAGAGAGAGAGAGAGAGAGAGAGAGAGAGAGAGAGAGAAGACGATCTTTAAGATCGATAAGTTCCATCAATGAGAGCAAAAAACGATGGTGTAACGGGGCCACAGCCTCGTCCTCGATCGATCCAACTTTTCCCACAGTTACAAAACGAATCTACCGACCTGTAGTATTAAAACAACGCGCCAACAGGGTATCGTTTTCCGTAGTACAGTGGCGATCGTCCTAAATTGATCTCGACAGGTCTTTCGCGAGCTCCTTCGAGAAGTCGTGCGAGGGTGCCCTTAGATCGCCAGCCTTCTAACGGTAACGGACGCCTCTGTATTATCCTCTTCTCTCGTTCCCTTCTTTCTCCTGTAACTTAACACATCTACACGTATATTCTACACAAATACATATATATATATATATATATATATATATATATACACATACAAAAACACGGACGCTTACGCGTACACATATACCTATACGATAATTCCAAGTGCGACCGCATTTCTGCGCTAGATCCAATCTATCGTTGACCTTGCGGTACGGACCCAATGTGTAACGCGAGATCCGTGTCCCATATGCGGGTGTAACACGCGTTTCCTTTTGCTTCGAGCATCGAAAGGACGCGAGGACTCGAAATTGCCTGTCTACTGAGAGTACTCGTGTATTATCTCTCTCTCTCTCTCTCTCTCTCTCTCTCTCTCTCTCTCTCTCTCTCTCCTTTTCTCTTTATCGCTGGTTCTCTTCTGTGCATCGACGTGTCAAATACCTGCTCCGTTCGAGTTAGCACGCTGCGGTTTCGCGTTTCGGGTCGACGGAGCGAGAGAACTCACGTCCGTGTGGTGCCTGCTAACCCTGAAGACCTTCTTGGATAGAACGGATCGAGAGAAGTCGAGACTTTCGGAATCGAATATTCTCTCGAAAGTCGTGCGTCTATTTCGAGTAACCAAGGGAATATCGACGAGAATTATCGACGATTTAACGACGTTGGATTAACTAACAATCGATCTAAGATGTTCCATCTGCTTATTTTCTTTTCTTTCATTTATTATATCTTATATTCCTTTTATTCGTCTTTTCTTTTTAGTTTTACTTTTGCTCTTTTTCATCGTCGGTTTTGTGTAAGACGATAGAACGATAGAACGATCGAACGATGGTTTTGGTTATAGGATTACGGTTGTTTAAGGATTACGAATATTTCTGGAAGTACGTGTTTACGCGCGTATATTCGAGGATTAGTCGTGCGAGAAAAGAGGGATTCAGGTAGCCCGCGTGGATTCTAATCGGTGAAGTTGAAACGATCGTTAATCGCACCACGCCATTTTACCGCGCTTTATGCCGCGCGAATCGAGATTACCAAGACGATGCTCGAAGCACGTAGGACGTAATCTCGTTTATCGTAAAGAATGTTCTCCTCTTAATCGCGAGAAAACGCAAATTGCGTGTCACATATTTTTTTTTCCTTTCTTTTTCTCTCCTTTCTTTCTCTTTTTCTTTTTCTTTCTTTTTTCCTGTTAATAATAATTACTTTTACTTCGTTATCTACGATCTAATCTACGAGTCACGATATCCTTTCTATTTTATCTCAACCAGATTGGGATTTGTAGTCGGAGAGGGAGAAAAAAACTTAAAAGAAGAAAAAGAAGAAGAAACTGAAGGAAATATTTTGTTTTTTTAAAGCCGTCGAGCCGAATTCGTTCCATTCCAGTCGAAATAAAGAAACATCTTTGGAGCATGGGTGGTCATCGCGTGGTAAACGTAAACAGGATCGCTTGGACGAGGTCAATGTTCTTCGCGTTGGCTCTATACAATTCCGTCTAACTGGTTCGGCAAAGCGAAAACGAGCAAGACCGATCGCATGCCCGATACTTTTCGATCACTATCTTCAAACAAAATATTTATTGATAATATATATATATACATAATATTTTTTATATATTTCGAAAAATAATATAATAAGTAGAGTGTAATAAAAAAGACTTCTCTCTCTTTTTCTTTCTTTTTCTTTCATCAATTAAAGAAGAACAGATTTCGTTTAGTTTGGTTAAATTTTATGAAAAAATTTCTTGAAAGATTATCTAAGGAAACAAGACGAGATTCGATGTCAACGTCGAAATCCGCAATACGGTCGGGCTGTGCCTTCGACCTCGTTTTATTCCGCACACCTGGCCTCTTCGAGAATAAGGAACGATCTCGTTTTACTCATTTAGTAAACACGTTCGATATATCCAACTTTATACCAGTCCTCTCATGTTTTTCGCCGAGTTATACTTATACACGAAGAAAAGTTTCTCTCTGGTTTCTATAAACGTGCCTAGAACCAATCGACTTTGCATATCGTACTACCGAATCGGGTGATATCGGATTGACGTTGAATCGAATCCTAATGATTATTCATCGCACCATTATCGTTATAATGGTAGAGAGACGGTGAATTTTAAGAGCTCGATCATCGGATATTTTCGTCTCTCTATAGACCCACACCCCCTATTCTTTTCTTTTTACGACTACGTTATAACGATGGACCTGATTCTTTTTATTTTTTATTTTCTTTGTTTTTTCGTTCCTCTTTGATTTCTTTTTTATCCTTCTTTCTTCTTATTTTTCTTTTTTTTTCTTTTTCTTTTTCTTTTTTCTTTTTTTTTCTAATCGAATAAAAAAGATCGCCACCACAAGTTACGATATGCTAAGTAGTGTGCGACGATAGAATCTCTCGACAAGGCGTAGTGTAAACTTACACGCCTTCGCTATGTGCTCTCATTCTTCATTATCTTATCGAACGTAACTTCCTACGAGAATAGGACCTCTTTTCGCTATCCCAACTGCGCAACTGCGCAAATAATGACTACAACTCATATCCGAGGTCATTGCTTAGGAACATTATTGTTATTAATGAAAAACGATCTTGTACTTCTTCATTTATTCTTGATATCTTTTTTTCTTTCTCCCTTCTGTTTGTTACAATCGTCATCTTTTAAAATCGTACTCTGCAGTTTTAGAAGGAGTACTTGGTAGTATTGAAAAAGAAAACCTTTGCCTTTTCGAAGATATACGTTCGTGTCGTTGTTACTTTGATCTTTTGAGAAGTTACAACCGACGAAGTTTAACACCGTCGTTTCTTTGGGTTTCTCGGGTGTGAAATATGTCGCACATTAAGAGCCGGTATAAGGAGGGCAATTTTTGGAGCAACGTTGAAAATAAGGCAACGAGTAGAAGAAGAAGAAAAAGAAGAAGGAAAAGAAGAAGCAGGAGTAAAAGCAAAAGCAGAAGAAGGAGAAGGAGAAGAAGAAGAAGAAGCAGAAGAAGAAATACGAATGGTACCGCCCTGAGACCTTGTGGCCCAGAAAATCTCAAAAGAACTGGGTCCATTTTGCGTGGGAGCTCTTGCTCAAGGCTCTCGCTTTATTATGTCTGGTATAACTGTACGTACCGATGTTCGATCGTCTCCGAAGGAACCCTTTTTCTTTTCTTTTTTCCCCCTCTTCTGTATTCGCCACTTTTCGACTCGTGTAAACATCTTGGAACTCGAGTTTAAATTATCCTTACCCTTGGTAGAACGTAAAAGTATATATATCTTTCGATTAAAAGGATTAACAGCCTGACTGGAAAAGAATTCTCTACGAAAATCATGCCTTCTACGTAGAATACAATCACGCGAGGAGACGAAAAGAGAAAGAGAGAGAGAGAGAGAGACAGAAATAGAGAGACAGACGGAAAGAGAGAGAAAGATGAAAAGAAAGAAAGAAAGAAAGAAAGAAGGAAAGAGTGAGTTATAAATTTGATGGCGTTAATGATAAAGTTGCATTCACAAGGTCGCATTAAGTCGAGAAAGAACAAGGGTCCCGCGACTAAATAGAGAAAGAAAAAGCACCGTGACATCGGCACGCAGATCTTAACGATAATACACGGAAACTCTTAATGGCTTCTTTTCTTTCGAACGCTAAAAGCAACTCTTTGTTATCATTCTCCGATAGATATATGCACCATTTTTGATTATACTTTTCTTTCGAATTCAAACGTCTACTCTTAAAATTCGCGTTTCTTTTTCTTCTCCTTTTCCTTCTTCGTCTTCTTCCTCATCTTCTCATTCTTTTTTCTTTTTTACATACAACACATCGAGCATCTACCCTTTTGATAGCTTTACGTATTTATATTTAAGTGGACGATAAAAGTGTGATATAAAGGACAATCGTTTTTATCTTCGTTCGTTCTCGCTGGCACATTAGAATGATTTCGTTGAAGCATTAAAAAAAAAAAAGAAAAAGAAAAAGGAAAAAGAAAGAAAGAAAGAAAAAAAAGATAAAATGAAAAGAAAACGAGATGAAATATAACGATAGAAACGAATTAAACAAGAAGAGAGAAAAAAAGGATCGATGGTGATTCGATCCAGAGTACGAATGAAGCCATTACGAATTCCAACAGTTGAATTCCGTGAATCGGCGCTTCCACAGCATGACACCCTGATCTTGTCCTTCGTCTCTCTATTTGGTGCGGTAGCGTAACGGATTGTCCGCGCCCGTAACGACGCGCCGTTTGCCGATTTTTATTGGCGAAGTCGAAGCCGGAATCGAGCGAGAGTATTCGAGCGAGAGTATACTCGCGCGCGCAATTACCCGACCGGCCTCCCGTCGCTTCGTGATTTATATTGGCATGAGAAACTTAAGCTTACGACGACCTTCGTTCGCCGATAGTAGAACCTCGTCGATCTTCGACGTTTGCCGTATCTTTCGAGAGAGAGAGAGAGAGAGAGAGAGAGAGAGAGAGAGAGAGAGAGAGAGAGAGAGAGAGAGAGAGAGAGAGAGAACAAGAGCTTAATATCGATCTCTCTACTACTGGAAAAACAAACGATCCATCTCTTCTCAAAGAATTTCTATAGGAGTTTCGCAAACGTTTATCTGAGAATGATAAAGTGTTAGAGATATAGAGAGAGAGAGAGAGAGAGAGAGAGATAGAGGGGGAGAGAGGGAGAGCTTACTATTCTGCGAAATCGTTGTACGGTAACGAGATTTCCTCGACCGTTTCCAATAGCAATAAGATGCAGGAAGAGCTGGGTGTGCATAGGGCAAGCTCCTTTATAGCATCCTGACCATAAACGTGAGCAGCCTTTGTCCGAGTAACAGTACTTTTGCTCATTCTCTCTCTCTCTCTCTTTCTCTCTCTCTCTCTCTCTCTCTCTCTCTCTCTCTCTCTCTCTCTCTCTCTCTCTCCTCCACGCGATGCAATAAACTTTACTCTTACTGTTATATTCTCTTTCTCTTCCTCTCTTACCACCTATATGCACATACACAGACAAGCTGAAATCTCGGCAGAGACACAAATTTTTTTTTTTTTTTTTTTTTTTTTTTTTTTTTTTTTTTTTTTTTTGAAATATTTCCATGCAAAACCCATGCGCCCGAACAAAGATAAAAAGTTATACTATTTAAGGGCCACTATTTATACTTTTATAATTCACGAATCTTATCCTTCTTCGGCGACGCGAATTACCATCGTCTCGTTAACTTCTCGGATCACGAATCGAGTATTACGCCTTTTATTAAACGAAGCAAATAAGAGTCCGAAATAAGAAGCATAAGTGGTGAATTCGACGACGACAACGATGGCGAAGAAACGACCCGCACGAAATGATACGGTAACGTGGATTTGCCCAGGCGACACGAGGATTACGAATGCTCGATCCGCGAACACGATATGCATAAGAGTGATATACTTCGAAGCACGACTTTCATTCCTAATTACAGCACCAGGATATAAGTATCCGAGTGGTTCCGCGTACGAGCCTTCTTTGAGTTGCAAAACTCAAAACGTTTCGTCATTAATTTTCATTTTATCCGTTGGGAGATATCGTGAAACGATGTCTTAAAAATATCAGGTTTCTACCTGTGAAAGACGACAAAATGGAGAAACTAGTGTTCCCTCTTTAGCTCTAAAATGTACTTATTTATCGGTAGGAAGGAGGAAAAGAAAACTAATGTAGTTGCATACTGATCGAGACAGTATGAATACGATAACTCTTATCTCGAGATACTTGTTCGTAAGATTGTTAAATTATTAGATAGGTTCGATATATACGAAATGGCGGTGGTTATTACCACGTCATAGTTCCGATAGTTACGTAGATACGTTCCATTTTGCGCTTATGTTTCATAAAGAAACTAGCATTCTAGGCGATGGTTAAGAGAAGGTTAAACTAGCTACCCAGCTAGCTACTCGCTTTGAGATCGACCGCAGCTGTAGGTCTCTCTAGGTAGGTAGAAATGGCAGCTGCAGCTGTCGTTGTAATTTGCGATCCGTTGCCCGTTTCACGTCGCGTTCGTGAGCGCGATAGAAAGAGGCGGAAAAGGAGGAGGAGGAGGAGGAGGTTCGAAAGATCGAGACCTCGAAGCGTTGTTGGGCTTTAGCATCAGCTTTAGCATCAGCACCACCATCAAGCTATATTCTTTCAAGCCGCCGATGTTGTTGATCGATACAGCAAATTCTTAGAACGTCGTCGAGGTTCCTTAAATGTAATCTATCTACGACGACGTTAAAGAAGAACTAAGTAAGATCTGCTCGAGATAGTTCGAATTATTAGACTATTACTCGCAAAAAGATCTCGCAAGAAGGAAGAAACTAACAGATCGATCTTCTCTTACTGTTATTTAGAAAGTGCCGGCACGTGTTTCACTACTCGAGTTTCAAGAATCACGTCGTCACGTCGAAGTATCGCACCGAGCATCAATGCCAGGCAAAAGCAACGAAGTGACTTTTTCTTAGGGTAAGTAATATCTCCGGGTCGTGTCGTAACCCGAGAGCCACGTTCCACATTCCATTGTCGATCCGAAAGATCTGGACCAAGAGACACGTCGAAAACCGTGAAACTTACAGGGATTTACATATTCAAAGAGATGACCCGACGACGTACCACGACTCGTTTTTGCTCGTGTTCTCGTTTAATTAGTAAGAGATCTTGATTCACGCCCAGTATTTCGCACGTGCTACTTTTTAACCCGAGTTCAAACGTATGTCCGATTATTTTTCGGATTAGCTTAGGATAGGTGTTTGAAAGGAAGATTTTTACGCGAGAAGGAAGAACTCGCGTGCGTTTACACTTTTCATTTTGTTCGTTTGTTTTCTTTTCTTTATCTTTTCTTTTTCTTCTTCTTCTTCTTTCTTCACGCAGGCTCGTCATTCTTTATATTTTCGTTCGACGGATTGAACATATAATGGAAAGAAAGGAAGAAATAATTCATTGCTATAAATCAGTACACCCGATTGACGATGATATTTATCGAATGATCGAAGCGAGATCGCGACCGAGTCATGGCGATGATCGATTCGAACGTCGAGTAACCAAAGCACCTTACATCGCGGTGCCACGTAACCGCGTGGGCAGTTCGCGATAAACCATTAACGTTATGTACAAAGATATTACGAGGCTCCGGAGTCTATTACATAAAAGCAAAGACACAAAGCTCGACGATCGCCCACGTATCGTAAGTTATATACACACATATATATACATATATGTATATATGTATGTATATACTTATATACATAGTTATACCATGGTACACGAGCACGTTAGCGCGATATAATTCTGTATGGTGAGCTTGCTCATTAAGAGTGCTGGTCCAATTACGCGAATCTGTCGATCGATCGAACGACTTCGATCCTATCGATCTTTCCAAGAAAGAAAGAGAGAGAGAGAGAGAGAGAGAGAACTCCCTCTCAGGAAGTTCAAGATATAGTTACATCGTTGATTTCGATTCCTCTTCCTGTCCCCGAAGATAACGAGAAATTTATACTCGATCCGACAACACTTTCACTTTATATATAAGAATGATTTTCGAAGACAGCTTTTAGATTCATCTCATGCATCTGATAGTATATATTACGTGACTTGATTTTTCATTCCATCGTTCAAATACTTTAGATTATTACATTTCTCTCTCCTAGTAGAATACAAGAAAAAAAAAGAAAAAATCTATCCGACCATTTCCGCGTCTACTGGTAACAGAAGACGATAAGCATAGTTCTCGATCATCCTCGGGCGATAAAAATCATTCGTTTCGCACGAAAAATGTTTCGCCGTAAGCTATCTTCTTATCTTCTCTCTCTTTCTCTTTATCTATCCCACTGAAGGTTAAAGTAAAAGATAGAAGAACAGTAAGGGAAAGGAGAAAAAGAAGGAGGAGAAGAAGAAGAAGAAGAAGAAGAAGAAGAGGAGGAAGAAGAAGAAGATAAATAATTTCGCAGAAAACGTACGAGTCAACGTTGTCGTTGTCGTCGTATCGAATCGTTTCGTTCCCCTCGATTTCATTCGAGCGACGGACGATCCCAACTATGTCGCCGGTCTCCGGAGTGATTTAACTCCGGGCAATTAAAGCGTAGCAAAAGCGAAGAGATTGCCGATAGTTACGGCAATGGGGGATATCTCCCCGTAGCCGCAAGAAAACTTATCAACATTTAAAAAGCGGTAATAAGTCGACTGTAAAAAGCACGTCGTTGGAGTCTATCCCTTCGTACGAGAAAACGAAAGGAGTTTGAGCAGAGGGCATCGAGATTACCGTTTTCCAGTCTTCCTTCTCAACAGAGACGCAGAGAAAAGGGAAGAAGATCAAGTGAGGAGTAAGGATGAGAGGAGGAAAGAGGATAACCCGAAGAAGAGGTTTCGAGTTGAGTTTTCTCGTCTCTTTGCGAGCCGAAGAGAGAATAGCAAGAGAGAGAGAGAGAGAGAGAGAGAGAGAGAGAGAGAGAGAGAGAGAGAGAATCTTCCAGCGAGTAGAATTAACGGGCAATCTCGCATGATAACCATTAATTGCGAAGCGCCGAGCGAATACCTGGATATTACAAATCGTTTATGCTCAGAACCAAAGTCCCTCATCAGATAATTTTTATGTAGCACGATAGGGACACGAACAAGTAGACAATAATAAAGGGAGGTAAGGAATAATAGAGAAGAAAGAAAGAGAGACAAAGAGAGCCTGAAGGAAATTTAAGAAGAGGTAATCGAGGTCTCTCTCTCTCTCTCTCTCTGTCTCTCTCTCTCTCTCTCTCTCTCTCTCTCTCTCTCTTTCTCTTTCTCTCTTGTCTTTCTCAGAAAGAGGAAAGGGTAGGTTCTTTGTTGATAGGTATTATCGATGGTAATAATCACGGTGACCTTCGATCGTCGTTAAATTCTAGGATTCCTTTGATCCCTTGATCGTCTACACGTGTTAACATATCCTTCTATATACTCATCTCTTCGTCCAACTTGGTATAAAATATAAAAGAGATAATAAAAACGAGCGAGTTGAATTCTCGAAATATCGATCCGTAACGATCCGTCTCTTAACCGAGAGATTTTTACGTGGTATTCGTAAGAAAATGTCAGAACGGCGTATGACGAGCGTCCTTATCGCCATCGTAGTAATCGTCGTCATCGTCATCGTCGTCGTCGTCGTCGTCGTAAAAAGACCAAGCATTCGGAGAATCCGAGAAAGTAATGCGTACGGTAAGGGGTTAATTCGTTTGCGAATTATCCCTCGTAAATAGGTCTGCCCTCTTGACCGCAAATCGTTAGGCTCGCTGATGAAAGGGTAATGAGACGTTAATGCATTAAATATATCAAAGTATATAGAGAAAGAGAAAGTGAGAGAAAGAGAGAGAGAGAGAGAGAGAGAGAGAAAATGTAAAATTGACTACCGTTTGTGAGTCGGTTCTTCTTTTAGTTTCGTGGGAAAGTCGTGTAAATTACACTTCGCGTGATAAGACTCGGCAAGAATCTCTCGCAGTTCCTCTAACATTCTGGGGAAACGCAAAAAGAGATTAGCGTCGGCAGATGAAAGGAAGAGTTCGAATAGTGGGTGAAAGAGAGAGAGAAAGAGAAAAAGAGAAAAAGAGAAAGAGAGAGAGAGAGTGTGTGTGTGTATGTATATATATATATATATATATATATATATATATATATATATAAGCGTTCAAGGATGCAAGGATAATTCTTACCTCGGTGGAACGGGCTCTTGCATGCTTGACATGTTTCGGCCGAATACACTGTTCAGACGTGTCACACGAATTTACGACGAGATCTTCCAAAGAGATTTACACGTACATACGTACTTACGTATTGTCGCTTCGAGATTGCTCCTTCTTTTCTTTTCTTTTATCTACCCGTCCATTCCCTTCTTCGAGTTCTCTTTTCCATCTCGTTTCTATAAACATAACGCTTCGTATCTCTTAGTTTCATTTCTACGACAAGATTGTCTGGAACGAGATCGTTCGTTTTGTGAAATAAATTTTAGAGAGTGTGAAAGAGAGAGACAGAGAGAGAGAGAGAGAGAGAGAGAGAGAGAGAGAGAGAGAGAGAGATCGTCGTAAATGAGCTAGAGCGAACGTGGTGAAAATATCGCTTACGTCAGCATCGTCTTTGGTAGCTGAAGAAAAAGAAAAGATAAAATAAGAGAAAAAAAACATACATTAACGATGTAGGTCGCTTCGCGAATATAATCTTACGGTAATCCGTTTATACGGGCGAAGGTGGATAGTAACATCCGGTGAATGTTATATCGCACGATTATGAGGGAACAGGAAAGATGCGAAGGTATCGGCTAAATCTGATTTAACGAATCAGGAAGAGATTCGCGATAACGCTTTTCATAAATAAGATCTTCTCGTACGCGAAATAACTGTATGCTACTATACTTATGGTATTATTCGATCGAATATGTAAACTAACGTGACTCGTCGTTTCATTTTCTGTATCGCATTTTCTATATCTATACGTCGAAATATTATTTATTATTTTATTAATCGATCGATTTAACTCATTTAAACGAATTTTCGACATATTTTATACCGACTTACGTAAACGAATTTTCGAAAGGAAAATCGGAAAGAAATTTATATTTCGATACCTAGACGTACAAATTATTCACTCTCTCAATCTTAATTGCCTTTTGTATCCTAACTTTTCCTATTATTTTTCTTATCCGATTATCGTTTACATTATATCATTACTTTCCAATGTTTGTTAGCTGTCGCGCTAATTCACTTTAAATTATCGCGTTACCACGATTATTACATTATTTCGCATCTTAGATCTGATTACACATATATTAATTATACATAAGCCTGAGATATCGCAAGAATCACTGATTATTATTATTCGACAAATATTTCGCAAAATATTTTTACTTTTCTTACTGCAAGACCATAGAAATTCTACGTGTTATATCGCAAGAATCCATTGATGATTATTATTATTCGACAAATATTTCACAAATATTTTTTATTGCAAGATTATAGAAAGTAACGAGTAAATATATACACACGCACACACACACACACACACACACACACACACACACACACACACACACACACACACACACACATATATATATATATATGATATTTATTCCACCCTCTAGATGTCGAAATGGAAAAAAAAGAAAAAATGTAAGTAAAGCAGTTTGATTCGATTCGCCGAGCAGAAGTAACGCGCGAACTCGCGCGAGAATTCTCGAAAAGGAATAGAGAGCGATCTCGTCGTCGACGCGTCGTCCGTTGTAAAGCCCGTGGTAACGCGATACGTGGATCGTTCGGCTCTCCGAAGAGGAACGAGAGACCACACGCGCGCGCTACGTCAGAGAAATCCAGTGGTCGAACCCTCTCCAACGTGTTTCCTCTCTTGCAAAGAGTAAAAAATATAAAGAGAGAAAGATAGAACGTCGTCTATCTTTATCTACCTTTCTTTCTCTCTCTCTCTCTCTCTATCTGTCTCTCTCTCTCTCGCCTCATCTACTTCGAACAAGCCGCAGATCATCGGGCGATCTTAATTATAGATTCCCGCGATAGATCTTTTTTCTTCTGTTTTTTTTTTCTTTTTCTTTTTCTCGTTCTTTTTTCGATTGATCAGCGATGATCCGCTCGCGATCGAGCCGCAGTCTTGTCGTTCGATCCAAGCTCGAGAACGGCGACAACTCAAACGACGACTTGCATTAGACTCGCTCGATGTGAAACTCGAGAACCGATCCTCGTGCTTTCCTACGATCCGAACGATCGATAGATCGTTCCTCTCTATCGATTCCATCTTGTCCTCGAGCGAGAAGAGTCATATCCTCCTGCGAACTCGCATATCTCTTATCGTTTCCTCGATACGAAACTTTCAGACTTCAAACAGGAAATTTACGACTCGTTTTCTTTCCTCTTTAAAAAGAAATGGACATTTACGAAAGAGAATCGAACGTAATTATATATGCGTATATATTTACATACAAACGTGCACATACACACACACACACACACACACACACACACACATATAGCTACTTATAACGCTGATCGTTTCGATCAATTTGTCAACGAGCTTGAGAACGTGAAAAGTTATCGGACGTAAATTAATTTTGTACGAGCTTGAATTCGACTACTAGCTCTCGAGCGTGTCTCGAACGTCTCGTAATTGCTTTCGTTTCGATCGTTATTTATTCGGCTACTTCGATAAACGGTCCTCTCATTGATTCGACTTTATGTAGGCCGATATTGGCCAAGCCATTCGCTTACAAGGCGATCAGGATCTTCGAGTATATATCATCGGTTGGGACCTTAATAAAGATAAACTGGATCGATACCGTAGCTTACCGGATAAAAGTAAGATCGATACATGCATATACGTAGGTCCTTATTTTTATATATATATATATATATATATATATATATATATATATATATATATACACACATATCCGAGATTTTTTATTTCCTTATTTTTCCTTTTTCTCTTTTTTTTCTTCTGGACACTGCCTTTTAACGACCAATCGAAAATCGAGTTTCTACGAATCTCGAGTAGCAATCACAACACCCTCGTCGATTTTTCCATGTAATAATAACCATAGCCGAGTCTCGAGCTACGTGTTACGACGTCGGCAATAAAATAAATTAATTAACGCGTAAATTAAGAAGAAAGATTGGAACGTTCGTCAATAAGACGACGGTTTATTTTCGTCGACGTAGCGTTACATGAGTATGTAATACGGTGTACGAGTCGATTGCGAGTTCTTTCTCTCTGTTTCATCGAAAGGTCACAATCGCGTTAAATACGAGCTCGTTGCGTGCGAGCGATCTGGTTCGTAAGTGCAAAACACGTTAATAAATCGCCTACGTCCGATAAATGGCGAGTGTCGCAATTCTTTGCCCAGGCTCGACTTCCATTTTGAAAAAGCAAAGAAGAAAAGAGAAAAAAGGAAGGAAAGGAGAAAAAGTAAAAAATAAATAAATAAATAAATAAATAAATAAAATAAAATAAAAACAAGAAAAGTAATTAAAATAAAAGAACATAAGTGGGATGAGAGAGAGAGAGAGAGAGAGAGAGAGAGAGAGAGAGAGAGAGAGACAGAGACAAGGAAAGAAAATAAAAGGAAGAAAATATTTTAATGGCTTTTTTCGATTCGCATTTCCTCGCCACTTTATGTACGCTTTTAAAAGAGATCGTTTTTCACGAGCATGCAGTCACGCTCGTTCGTCGTGGAAAAGTATAAGCGCAGAATGCATTCCAACGTGCTTCAGGCGGTAAAAATAATTTCGACGGGCTCAAAGGAAAAGGCAAACACCGGCGACCGCGGCGAACACGTCTTCGAACGATCGTCGTTCTCTTCGTGCTCGCAATAAATCCGCTAATGAGTCATGAGTAGCTAGAAAAGCGAGGAAACCGCGTTTATCGTCCCGGCGTTTTATCTGATCCGCGTGTTCTCGATGTTTTAAAAAGGAGCAGTATGTTCGCACGTGCTTATGCTATACCACGGTGGACAAGTTATGCGTTCGAAGATAAGATCTTTCGTTTTGAAAAATTTCAAACGATAAATTTTATTACCGGAGTCACGTTGTCGCTCGATTCTATCGATTTTCCTGCCAATCGATAAACTAACAAACAAATAGATAGGCATATCCATCGTTGGAACGTATAATAAACGAACGATCAACGAACATTGATTGTATATTTTTCTTTTTCGTTTAAAAAAGACAAAAAGAAAAAGGGAAAGAAAAAGAATTAAAAAGGGATCTCGAGAACAAATAAAGTTTCTCCAATTTTTAAAAATATCAAACGCGTGTTTTGAGTAACAAGCAAAAAAGCTATCAATGTCGAGTGTAGAAGCAAAACCTTAATAGCCAGGCCTCTCGGTTTATGACCTAAGATTCCAACACCAAACGTCTTAACACGAGTCGGTCTTCTTCTCGCAAACGTCGAAATATATATAAATATATAAATTGCTTACCTTGACCCCGTCGACCACCAGCTTCGACCTCCTCTCTCTTTCTCTATCTATCCTCTCTCTCTCTCTCTCTCTCTCTCTCTCTCTTAACTATCGACTTTAACTATCGCATTAAAAAAAGAGAAGAAAACAATGAGATAGACCTTTTTACCTAACAAATGCAATAATGATGACAAGTATATACATACATACCTAATGTAATATGTACATATTTACATGGATATTTACTATATTTTTAATTCAAGTCGAACTTTTAAGTATGATCTTAAATGATGCTACAAGACGAGATCAAAAGAAATACAAGAAAGAATTTTTCTGTTTTTGTGATCGCAACATCGACTATCGTAAGGTATAGCAATTAACAAATGGAACGTAATTCTTCGACACGATTTCATCAGTCTTGAGGTTGCTTCTGGTTGCAACAAAACGCTCTTTTCCATCGCTCGTCCTCGACTTCGTCGCGGGCTATTGAGTAACGGCAATAATAAAGAGTAACATTATCGAGAGACTTTTCGTGGGTGGGCGTGAGCGATCGAGTCACGGTGAACTCGCAAGTGGGCGATGCAATTTAATGCGAAACTCAATATCGATAGATAGATACAGTCGTCTCGAACGATCTTGGAATTTGGACTTCATCGTTTCGTCCAATTCGACTATAAATGCTTAACTTGTTTATACGACGATTTTTAACGACGTTTATTTATTTCTTTCTTTCTTGTTTATGTATAGATAGCATCGTTAAATCAATCGTCGAATATTTTCATTACGCATGATCATCGTAAGATAAGATAATAATCCTATCGAGGATTATATCACATTTTATGTTGGAAAGATCTTCGATTCGAAAGTTTGAGAATAAAATAATAATTATTTGTAAAAGATGAAAATGGAGGATTATACCATAATAGAAAAATATTTCAGGATAGATATTGTCATTGTTATATATTTTTCTTTGCTTCGAAGTTGGTGCGAAGGTGCACATGTGCATTCGCACGCCACGAATCCGCGAACGCGATCGAGCGCGCCTAATGCCTCTCGCTCCTATAAATCGCGACTCTATAAATAGACAAAGTGATATTTAACGCTTGACATTAAAGACCGCGCACCAACCTCTCACTCTCTTTCTCTCTCTTTCTCTTTCTCTTTCTTCCTCATTCGAGAGTATCCTTTTAAGTGTGTGTGTGTGTGTGTGCGTTATGAACGTCGAGAGATGTTTAACCCTTTAGGCCAGCTGGGATTTATTTTATCGATGCTGGCCCACGACTAAATCGATATTTATTTCTCCATACGAAACGTACCGCGTAGTCTTTGAACGGCACGAAAATATTCGAAAGACAGGTAATATTAATTTCTTCTTATTAACGTAACCTGTCGGTAAAGGTGTATAAGTAGAAATAGTCAGTTCATCATTTCAAATACCTAAAGAACGTCGTCATTCATTCTTGTATCTCAAAAGAAAAGAAAAGAAACGAAGAGAGAAAAAGACGAAGAAAGAGAAAGACAAAATATTAAAATTTATCATTGTCTCGCCGAAAATATAATACAATATTATCGATACGACGTTACGCATTCTCGATAATCGATATATTTCGACGAAAATTCCGATCGATTTGTAATTCATTTGATTAGAATACAATGGCACCGTATACACCAGCCGTTTGCAACAATCTTGTAAGTACTTACCTTCGTAGTTGAGGATTATTAACGCTACGAGAGACATAAAGGAGGATGTTTCGATATTAACATACAATGATATATTACAAACTTTTCCTATAAACAATGTTCTCCAAGCACGAAGGGAGCTATACTTATGTTTCATGGGGAGGACGTTTCACAGTGCGTGCGACTTAACGAATGTTGTTAAGAAGGCGTTGAAGTCTCCGGGTTCATTCATCGCTTCGAGTATTGAATGAATCGACTCGAGGAAACATTGACCTACATTAATTCGCGTTGAAAAAAACGAATTCGTTTGTATTATCTTCTAGAACGTAAATTGAACATTTGGACTTAAGAAAATTCTTCTTCTCGTTCATTAAATAGATGTCTTCTGAAACTTTATTCTTTTATTTGCTAGTATCGAACTCAATTTCAACTTTCTAATATGTCGATCGTTTCGATCTTTCGAATTCGTTTTCTTGAACTATAAAAAAAACGAGAGAGAGAGAGAGAGAGAGAAAGAGAGAGAGAGATAAATAAATAAATTCGAGATACGATCGATCTGATGAATTTCAACAAAGCCTGAAAATGTCAGCATCAACGCCGACTATAATAACTACTCGATTTTACAGTATTTCTTCGTTCTTTCTTCTCTTTAAGTCCCGCATTGCGAGTCCAAAGAAGACGTCCGAGAACGTCGAGCATTAAATACCATAATGTGAGTTTCATAGTTGGCGATGCATAAAATAGAAACGAACAGATACTCCGTGTTTTAGATACGCTTGAGCGTAATTTTGCGCGAGTTAAAGTTTAAATCCCTTTCGTGCCTGCATTTCATGCTCAACGCCGTTCCTCGTGCCGTTCTCTCGTAGGTATAATTTCTTTAAGGAAAAGGACGCCGTTATTTACGAGCTTCGGTCATCCCAGGTATTATCCACGAATAAGATCTCTCTTTTGATTCTTTACGCGTAAGTTTAACGACTCGATCAACGGTGTTTCCATTAATTTCATCGAATTATTGGCGCGAAGAATTCGTAAAGTCACTTCTCTCTCTCTCTCTCTCTCTCTCTCTCTCTCTCTCACTCTCTCTCTCTCTCCGTTTCTCTTTCTCTCATATATACGTAGCAGAAGCTCGGTTTAGTAGCCTTCTTGCTGTGATATACGATCGAAAGTTCTATCGAGGTTATCTTACACGTATTTCGATCGATTATTTCAAACCTCGGTTGTATAGATGCGCAAAGAGATGAAATCTTAAAGTTCTCAACCAACAACGAAGATCGTAACTACGTCGTTCGTAATATTCTCGTAAGGTATTATGAAAGTACTTACACGTTACGAATCATGAACCTGCACTAGCAAAACCTTTCCTTATTTCATTCGAATTCTCGGCTTGAAACAATTTATTACTTCCCACAAACTCATAGATGTAACGTACACACCACAAATAAGCTCGTATTTAACTACGTTTCGAAAGATGCCGGAAATCATAACACCGAATTGGCGAATACAGTATTAAGTGGCATTTCGTGTTACCACGGCGAACTCGAAAACTTATGGAATTCCATGCGTTCCTTATAAACGTTCGAACTTGTTAGCGCGTTTAAACGACCTCACGATTGTTCAGACATCCTGTTTCTGTTTTCTCTGCAGCTGCGAGACCAGCGCGTCCGTGAAGCGTTAAGCATTCACGAATACTTCGGCAAATTACCCACGCTTGAAAAAAAAAGAACAAAAACAAAAAAAAAAAGAGAAAAAGGAAAAAGTACAATACTGGTTACCACGTACGTACATACATAGATACATACATAACTACGTATGTACGTACGTTTGTTCGTTCGTTGGTTCGTAATTATATTTGCCGATCGGGCTAATTTCACATAAGTATGATTTTGCCGACTGCGAATGAGTTCTCAAGAAACGTCTAATATGATTCTATAATTATGGGAGACCAGGGCAAGTCGATAAGTTTTTCTGTTATTCATTTTTACCATTTTTGTTTGTATTAATTACTTGATAAAAAATATACCACGGTTTTACCTCTTCACGTATCGTAAGTGAAACTTATGAGATAATATATATAAAATGTATTAGAAAATTTCATTCGATCAAATCAAAACGTATCGCATTTATCGTTTATCCCACTACGAGAGAAGTAAAACTTAAAACATCTAACATTAGACCAAATCGCACGTACCAGATGTATCAATGAATAATTTCAATTTATCAACTTACCCCCGACCTCACTATTAAAAAATCGCTTTCGGAATCTCTTAAATACTTATAACTTAAGCGTACCATTGAGATACGAATCGTCACGCGATATTTTTATTCCGACAATAACGTTCTCAACCGAATTCCATCGATGAAAGGGAAAGAAATATTCTCTCGGAGGAAAAAAGAGAGAAAAGAGAAAAGGGAAAGGAAGAAAAAAATTGGAAAAAAAATGGAAATAAAATGAAAAAAAGAAACGAATCGTAAATAATCGAGCGCTCGCATTATGCAAATTTACGGCGCCATTCCGACACATTAGCGAATACCTATCATTAGGTCTATTAACAACACCTTTGCCGTTACCACCACTATGTCCTCGTATCGCGTCGATCGATTCGGCTCAGCCTCCTTCTCAAGACAAGACTTGGATATTAATGCGCCTCCGAGTTTTCCGGATAGGCATCTTCGCGACCTGATAAATCGCCTTCTCCTTTCTACCTCTTATATACCTTCGGCTTCGATCATATACTCTATAATTACGGTACGCAACGAAAGTGTTGCGCGTAGCCCTTCGCCTTCGGCTCGGCTCGGCTCGGCTCTGCTTGCTCGCGAGAGCCGGCTGCCCACGTTCGTCGATCGGATTTTATTTTTCCAAACTTTTACGGATCGCATCGGAGGAAGAATTCCTTCGGAGAATTCAAGCGTGGAATTCATTGCTCACGAGCCAGCTGAACGTTCCTCTTCTTCGCGGTTTCATGGCGTACACCCTTCGAATTAGTCCGTGTCATCTCGTATCATCTTCGTTATTATTTCTTAAGCGTGCAGGTACTTAGGTATATTATTTAAAACGCCTGTAATTCGTCTCTCGAACGTAGTCACGTTTTTTTTTTCTTTCTCTTTCCTTTCTTTTCTTTTCTTTTTCTCTTTCTCTTTTCATCCCTGTTTTCCATTCGCCGAGCTGGCTGCCATTATCCGATTCATCGGAAATTATCTCTTTGTTTCTTGAAGAAGACAACCATGGACAAGATCTTCGAAAGGATCTTTCGGAAGGATCTCCGGGAAATAAAGTTTCTGTTGGGCTCGTGTTTCTTTCGGTGTCTTGCCAAAAAAAGTGGGAAAGAAAGAAAGAAAGAAAAGAAAAGAAGAATGAAAGGAAGAAAAAAAGAAAGAAAGAACGAACGAAGGAAAGGGTAAAGAAAAGAAAAAAAAAAAGGGAAGGGGATAAAAGAATGGGCCCGTGGGCGGGCGACCTCGGTTCCACGTCTGCCGAAGAGATAACTTTACCATCCACGGTGTTTCTATAAATATCCATCGAGCGTGTACCACCCGGAGTTGAATAAGGTGCACACGCCCATTCCCGAGTAACGGCTAAACCCACAAGCGATTCGAAGTCGAGCCTGAAAAATGGCCAGCCTGAATAGAGCTTGTGTTTCATTCAACCGCTTCTCTCTCTCTCTCTCTCTCTCTCTCTCTCTCTCTCTTTCTTTCTCTTTCTTTCTCTTTCTTTCTCTTTATCTCTCTTTCATCCTCCACCGCGAACCGATGAGTTACTCGAGCAGCTTTACCGGTCGTTGACTTCGCGGAAGCAGACAAGTTAGATAAGACTCGTAATATCTCGATGTGTTACAGGTTAAACGAGATATCAAATTCACCTTTCAATAATATATTCTCCAAATTGCGTTATCATTTTATCTTTTTCCATAAAACCTACATATGTATGTACATTCGTATCGTCGAGTTTTAAGATGCGATCGTTAAAGTTAGAAAGGAAGATGAACGAAAGCCATTCTGATCGGCCGGTTTCAGGGAGATCGGAGCTGACTCTGATTGAACTCGTCGAGTCTCGCGATTCGCGTAGGAATGCAGGATGCTGCGTGCCGGTAACTGCTACAGCCGGATAGGTGAGACGACAGTTTTCCGTATAAGCGAGCGGGACGAGATAGAATGGATGCTGAACTGCTCGAAGGATCGGCTCTGGCGATATACACCATTGGAAGGGGTGAGGAGAAAGAGAGAAAGAGACTGAAAGAAATAGAAAGAGTGTGTGTGAGAGAGAGAGAGAGAGAGAGAGAGAGAGAGAGAGAGAGTGAGAAGAGAAATGGAGGGAGAAGGATGGGTCTCACGAGCGAAAGGATGAGAAAGAGAGAAGGGGTAGAAGAAGAGAGATAGAGAGAGAGAGAGGCTCGACCGGGCGTCGGCGGCCGGCCTTGCAAGGACGCTCTCCCTTGCTTCTTGCCTCATGCGCATGCTCTCGACGCTACTTCTCTCGCGCTCGCGAGCGCGTTCGCTACTCGCGAGAACGTAGAAAACCGGCCGGAGCACTGGACCGTAAGCACTGGACCCGAATCTTGCGTAACTCCACTCTTCGTCTTTTCTACTTTCGCGACCTTATCCAATAATAATCGACTAAAGACTTCCATCGATATATTTCTTTGAAATAACTTGAGAAATATCTCTCTCTTTTTCTCTCTTCGTTTTTCTTTATTTTGTTTCTTATTTTTGTTTGTTTGTTTGTTTCTTTATTTCCTTCTTTCTTCTTTAATCTTTTTAAATCTTGTTTTGCTTTGAAAACGAAGAATCAATCGAATTGGTATGAAAAGGTTCTGGATTGATTCCAGAAGAATATAACGTGCGGTCGCATAAGTGATTACCGAAACGGTCAGATCGTTTCTTCTTGTTACCAAGTAGAGAAAAAGAAAGAGAGAGAGAGAGAGAGAGAGGAGAGAGAGAAGGAGTACCATGGCAAGTTCTTCCGTTGTAAAAAGCGGTCTTCGCCATAATGCTTTGAAAGCTGGCCTTGTTACATGGACCGTTGAGTAATATGTTGAGTAACGAGCATCGTGGGTCTCGTGGTCTCTAGCTAAAGTCATCGGTCGAGTCGTTGTTGTCGTCGATGTCGAAGGAACGGACGTAGGAAAAAGCCGAAAGCTTTGGACATTTTTCTTTTTCTTTTCTTTTTCTTTTTCTTTTCTTTTATATTCTTTCGTACAGAAGTGATATCACTCGCATGTACCTATATATATATATATATATATATATATATATATGCATACATACCATAGTTATAACCAAGCGCATAGATATTTTCCATGGACACAGCAGCCCTTGGGCAATGAGTCCGGTTTGTAAATCACGTAAATAATTATGCAGCGTATCGTAATTATACGGCCGAGTTGACACAAAAAGGATACACGGAGCCTTGACACCGTCCATTCCGTGGATCCACCGGAATAGAGACGATATTTTACCGGGCGTGCAATTAAGATAGAAATATAGTCGTAGTCGACATTGTAATGGCTTCGACGCGTAGCCCCATCGATAATACGCGTCTACGTCCGCTCGTATTAACCCTAACTGACCTAACTCGTTTTACGATCGACGATCGTGCCTATGCTTTCGAAAACATGCAACGCGAGCACGACCGTTCGTGTTTCATGGATTCGACGATTTTTAATCTTTCCCTTCCTGATTTATTCGATTTATTCGCTTGAAAATTTGTCAACGTTCGAAGGAAAACTTCTTATATTTCTTTTCTTTCTTTTCTTCCGTCTTTCTTATCCCTACCTCGTCGACGACCAAAAGAATGAAGAAAGACGTAGAAGAAAATATTAGCGAGTTCGTATTAAAGTTAAGGGCGCACGAGATGCCAGAGAACGTACCTACCGCATTCGATTAGATTCTGGCCTCGAGGTTGTACGCTCGAGCTTCGTATGTATGCTTCGTTATAATCTAGTTTTATACATTCGTCATAAGATGGTGCACGGTATTCACCGGCCGGTTTCGTTCGTTCATTCGTTCGTTCGTTCGTTCGTTCGTTCGTTCGTTCGTTCGTTCGTTCGTTCGTTCGTTCATTCGCTCGCTCGTTCCTCGCTTCTCGAAAAGGAGGACCTCCTTGGTGCGCGTCCTTCTATATTTTTCTTCCCTTTGGCTCGTCTCGCAGCAAGACGTCATGCTGGGAAGTCGCTTTTAATACCGGCGGTATCCACGGTATTCCGGGGTTAGTTTCGTCGTTAACCCCAAGTACGTTCTCGACCTACCAGCCGCTTAATTACCAAGCGCGTCCTATTAACCGAGCAGATTTTCCCGCGCTCGATGGCTGGGATGCTCATAATTAAAAGCGAATATCCATTACGGATTAAAGAATATTTACGAATAGAGAAGGAACACGTCGACGTGTTCGTTCGGCCTGTTGCAATCCTTATCTTATACGAGACGAAAGTTTATGTTATCGCGATAACGAACGAACGAACGAACGAACGAACGAACGAACGAACGTACGAACGAAAGAACGAACGAAGAGAGAAAAATTCCTTTTAAAGGAGGACAACGAACAACAACAACGTGACCGCTCGAGCGCGTGTACGACGACGCACTTGCATTATGTAAATAACATGTTGCTCGTAAAACACGAGCTAATTGCGTTAAGTACTGTTCTATTAGCCAAGGAAATTCTAAAATCTTTATAAAAGCTAACTAAATATCATCCAACTGGGAGATTATTTAACGCGAATGATCGCTACCGAATATGGAAGAAAATGCTTCGTTCCTTGTCTGGAGAGAGATAAAAGAGGATAATAATGGTATAGGATAGGTGAGATGAGAGGATGGAAAGTTGGATGAGAGAGGAAGCAAGGAGAGAGAGGAGAAAGCCAACGAAGACTTCAACGTGATTAATTCTATTACTTAAGGATAATATTTAATGCGAGGTACGGGTGCGAACAAAGGTGCCGTTTAAATACCAAGAGTGAAATTAAATTCACGAAAGTACCCTTCGACCCTTTCGTGACGCGATTGTCTTCGCGGAATAAAACCAAAAGAAAGAAACTTTTATTCGCGAGGGAAAGAGAGAATCCAATTAATTTCAAGAGTCGTCGCCAGACGACGATGGCGACGACGGTGTAACGAGTTTCCTTTATTCGATGGCTTTCCTTATTGGTGATCATTATTTAAGAAGAAAAAAAGAAAAACAGAGAGAGAGAGAGAGAGAGAGAGAGAGAGAGGGAGAGAGAGAAAGGATTATTCCTTTTTAAGAAATAAAAGTTATTGAATTCGAAAAAAAAAAAAACAGAAGAAAGAGAAAAAAGAAAAAATACAAGCGGTCGGCACGCCGCAATCGCTTTCTTTCTTTCGCGAAGCATCGATTACGTGATTCACAAAGAGTAACTCACGTATATGGCGAATCAATCTCGTGTGAATCGTCGAGGACGTTGATCGACCTTGCTAATACGTCAATCGATAAGAAACGATAAATCTTTCGTCGAACGTTTTATTATAGCACCTATCGTAATCAACGATTCTTATTTATTGGAAGAATCCTTATCTTATTCTCAGGTAGTTTCGCGATAGGTCTCACGTATTCCTTATTGTATATATATATAGAAAAATAGCATATCAGGAATGACCTTAAGTGTTCTTATTTTTTATCGGAAAGTTTTCTTTTTTATCGGATTGATATACCTCGTAAACACGAATTTGTCGTAAACAAAGGATGATCGCTGTCGCGGAGTGATGCAATTTTCTTTTTTTTATCCTTTTTCGTATTTTTTTCCTTTCTTTCTTTTTCTTATTCTTTTTTCTTTTTTTTTTTCCCTCGTCACTCTCAAACTAGCGCAAATAAGATAAGATTACGATGATTTAAGACGCTCGGCATAATTTCCTTCTTTTTTTTTTTTTTTTTTTTTTGAAATTTCCTTCCACTGTTCCATTATTTATGGTACGCTTTAACATCTGCAATCTTTAAAAGTTCGATCATATTACTTACCATTAATTAAACATGAATAATGCCAATTTAAATCGTAATTTAAATTTTATATAGAACTTTATGTCGGGTATAATCTTAATATCTCAAGAAGAAGAAAAAAAAAACGAGAAAAAGGAAAAGATATTGAAACAGTCGGTTCTTTTGACGTTGCGTTCGTTTTGTCTCTCCAAGGCCTGTAGTCTTTCCACGAAAAGATTCGCATCGATCTTAAACGGAAAACGGTGCTCCGATCGAGAACTCGCAATACTGACGCAACACCTGTTGCGGCGTGGAAACCACCTACATCGGCCGATCTTAGAATTCGATTACAGAAGTCGAAGAAGAAGAAAAAGAAGAAAAATACGCAAAAAAGAAGGAGGAGGAGAAGAAGAAGAAGAAGAAGAAGAAGATAGGTATCGGGTTTCAGAATACGTAAGAACGTATCCTCACTCCGGGGCCACATCACGCGTAACTCTACGCATGTTACCGCGTTTAGCAAGTTGAATCGCGATCTACGTATGTATTGTACGTACGTATGTATGTATGTATATATATATATACATATGTATATACATATGTATGCATCTGGTGTTACATCAGCCCTCTTACCACGTAAATTACCCGCTCGGATTCGTCGATACGTAAGTTAACGTGCGTCTCTTTGTGCGTAATTTATACCATCTCCTTTAAAGTCCGTCTTTTATTAATAAGTAAAACGGATTTATTTATGTACATAGGAATGATCGTAGACTTATAATCCATAAGGGGTTGCCACACGTGTACGATAGCCACCGATATCAATTTAAAACCCGACTCGTAAGAGAGAGGAAATACAAGTAGCGTAATAATCGACGATTGATCCCTAAAGAAACTCCCAACCAGTTGAATTATTCCGTTGGATTATCAAACGATATACAAATGGTATAAAATTACCGCTCCGCGGAAAAAGATCTTATATTTCGAGCGCCGAGCGCTCTAGGAAGCAACTTATGTAGATACCTATGTAAGATAGCTGAGTACTATCGGCATGACATATCTCGCGTTCCTACATCTCGATAGAATCTATCAGTATACGTATCCGTACATCGCCGTGCTGAGAATGCGTTTAGTTCCACATGACGTACGACCGACGAGTATCTATGAACGAAAATTTTTCATCCTACGATTATTATTCTCCTCCTCCTCTTCCTCTTCCATTTCTCTCCCGACGTAAGAGAAAATATAATATTCTCTCTCTCTCTCTCTCTCTCTCTCTCTCTCTCTCTCTCTCTCTCTCTCTCTCTCTCTCTCTCTCTCTCTCTTTCTTTCTTTGAGCCGAGAAAAAAAAGTTCTACTTCACCCTTTATTTCCATTTATTTCGAGACAGTCGAGAAAAAGAGATATACACTTGCGTTGCTAATATATCGCAAAACGCATACGTATATGTACACCTAATTACGCGTGTACATATGTATGTATATATGTATGTAAGTATCGTGCGTGCGTCGTAAGTAAGTACGCGCTCTGAAATTTATTCTTTGCGAAGGCGTTATCGTCGCATACCACCGTGCTTTGTCACACGATCGATAAACGAGGTCCGACTATAAATTTTCACGCCGTCGCGTGTAACGACTTTCGACGTAATTCTTCCCAAGGACGATCAAACTGATCGACGCGATCCAATAGAGAATATACATAATAAACGTCGGTGCAGCGTCTGGCGGTCTACCCTTACCTTATAATTTCTCAAGCTTTTCCTTTGAAATGTACTTACCTAGAGACATCTAGATAAATACGTCTAGATAAAGAGTCATCTGCGTGTTTGTACGATTAATTAGATTCGTAATTGTAGAGACCGTTGTTCCTTAAAGATGACACACACTCGAAAGAATAATATTTTTCTATGTTAATCGAATGGCTTTACTTGCTTTTCTACACACTTTTATTTATTCGCATAAATATACGGCGTAGGTAGATGCATATATACGTACATATATATATATATATATGTATGCGTGTTTGTATACGTATAAATTAAGTATAAATAAAAATAGTGAAAAAGGGAAAGGACACGAGCGATAATAAAAATGGATTCGAAAGGATAAAAAAAAGAAAAGAAAAGAAGAAAAATATGAGAAAGGACGCTCGTTGCAACGGCCTTCTTCGAGTCGTCGAAGAAGAAGAAAGACGTCGGTCGCGTAACCTTCGAAGTTGACTAACCTCGAGGTATGCAGCGAACGGCCAGAAACACAATTATCCCCTTCTAATTACATCAGATTGATTTTACTCGGTGGGCAATAGACACCGTCTTTCGATGTATCCGTAACAACGTCAGATTCGTCGACTCCTTTTTCTTAATCCCGTCGATCTCTCTTTCTCTCTTTCTCCGTACAATCTTTCTTTTTATTTTCTTTTTCTTTTCATCTCTTCTCTCTCATTGGGCATTCGTCCGACGAGCCGCCAGATCGATTTCGCGTACGTAAGACAAGACGAACGGAAGACCGGCAGTACCTCGCAGGCTTTCTCCGTATCGCATCTCGGATGAGAGAAATCCGGTCTCTCTCTCTCTCTCTCTCTCTCTCTCTCTCTCTCTCTCTCTCTCTCTCTCTCTCTCTCTCTCTCTCTCTTTCTCTCCGAGAGAGCAGCACGGAGAGCAGCAGCGGCAGCAGCCGTCCGAGACGGTCCACAGGTAAGCGTGACGGCCTTGCAAGGTTCTTTCCAAGGTCGACTCTAATACCCTTCCTCGACTCCCCTCTCCCTTCTTGTAACTCCTCCCCACAGCTCGCTTCTTGCCTTCCTCCTTTTTTCATTCCCGGCCCTCGACCGAGTCTTCTTCCCTTCCCTTCTCTCTCTCTCTCTCTCTCTTTTTCTCTCTCTTTCTGTCCCTCTTTCTTTCTCTTACATGCATGTTTTCTCTCTCTCTCTCTCTCTCTCTCTCTCTCTTTGTTTTTTTTATCTCCAACCCTCTCATCCTCCCTTCTACTCTTTCTCCTTTCTTTCCCATCGAAAGACAGCCTCGACCTTTTTCTCTCCCTTCCCTTCTCTTCCTATATCCTTTTCTCTCGAACGAGAAAGTAAATACATACGTACATACTTACGTACGTACATGCATACATATATACATATATACATATTCGTGCTGAACGTTCGTTCACCTGTTTCGCGTCGAATAAAGTTACCACCTTTTTACTTGAAATTCGTGGCTCATACCTTTCTCCCCGTACGCGAACGAAATAATACGATCGAAGAAAGAGAAAGAGAAAGAGGAAAGGAGAGGGGACGGGGGTAAAAACAAAAAAAAAACAGAGGAAAAATGAAGGGAATTTGAATTTCGATTATTCGAATCGGTCGATCGGTTCGTTCGAAGCAGGATATACGGAGAGCGGGTCTAGCGAACGGCAATCGACAGTGGGCAAGAAAAGAGGTCGACAATCTTTTGCAATCGTCGATCACAATACCTATAAGGCATTGCCCACGCGATCGTTGATCTATACCTAGGGGGAGAAATGCACGCGCTTGCACGTGCTCCGGCATGTGTGAAACCAGTTCACGTGTGAACGCTCTGTCTATATCCTTCTCTCTCTGTTTCTCTGTTTCTTTCTTTCTTTCTTTCTTTCTTTTTGTCTGTCTATTGTTGTTCTGTCTCTCTCTCTCTCTCTCTCTCTCTCTCTCTCTCTCTCTCTCTCTCTGTCTCTCTCTCTCTCCATCTCCGTCTCTGTCTCCTTTATCCATAGACAACTCGCACGCACCTGTATCCTGCTCGCTCATCGCCGTGCTTTCTTCGCAGCTGCGCTTTTGCTCCGACTAACGTTCGAAGCGGATATATTCGCTTGATCGTCGATGAAAATCGTGAATACGAAACGATCTCGATCTAGAGTCTTTCGAACTCCATCGATGATCAGTCTTGATAAGACGACGATACGACGGATTATTCTTCCTCGTCATTCTATAATTGCGATCTTTGTAATCATCTGTTCGTCATTAAATGAAGAACAATAAGGATGTAAGTACTTAAGTACTATTTTGCCGTACTAACTAACGTAATCGTACGTTTAATTAATTCGAGTTAATGAAGATGTGAGAGAAATAACATCTATCTAAGTACTCCTTTAATATTATTATCTTTATCGACAGTGTTAATATAACCCGATTGTTACGTTAGCGAGATGTAGCCTGAGGTTATGCACGAGGTTATGCAAACGTCATTATTACTTACAAGCACGAATTATGCAAATATCGTGATTACTTCACTGTGTAATCCCTGATTCGACGAAGTATTACAATAATTATTAACTACGACTCTGCGCATTGAGGAAATTCCAGAGCATGTCATTTTAATGGAAGTCTACTGCGTGTCGGAGTTCGTTGAAAGAAAGAAAAAAAGGAGGAAAGAAAGAAAGAAATCGTTCGACCGATATAAAAGACACGATATTTCAACTCCGTCGGAAAAAAAACGTTAAAGCTTATCTCGGCTTAAACGTCGATTGATTTTTATTGAAATAAAGGGAAAAAGAAAAAAGAAAAGGATCAATCCGAGAGATATGCTCCCGATCGAAGGACGTTCCTCTATAATTAAAGAAGATAATCCGAACAGTCCACTTGCGTCAAAGGTTAACGATCAACGATTTCAAGCATGGTCAAGAGATGCCAAGCAGTCTGCAAATTGCGTATGCAAATTGACCTCAATGTTTTCTTCGACGTGACTACTCGAATTTCTTTTTAATTTTTTTACAACGATTATCTCGAAACGCGCAAGCATAAATATCCTATACGATAACGATAAAAGGCGTAGATACGACGAGCGTAAATTAATAATCAACAAACAAAATGATTTTCTTTTTTTTTTTTTCTTTTTTCTTTATTCCCTTTGGGATCACGAATATCGGAGATAGTCGATTAATCTGTATCGAGTCGTAATTAATGACTAAACCATTGTGATTAATGGTCGCAAAAGAATTTACGAGGCGTGTACCACTCGAAACCCATTTTTCTTTCTTTTCCTATCGGCTTTTTCTCGAACCTCTCACTTTTTACGTTCACTTTATACAACTGGCACTGGATGTTATATTGAATACTATTTATCAGCTGACTGTGAAAGGTAATCTACGACAACCAGCTAGGACATCTGGAACGTTTTTTTTAACTGTCAGCGTTAAAGCGCGAAATTTTTCTCCTTTTATTCTATATTTGAACAAAAAAAAAAAAATTAATAAAAGGTAGCCATATATCCCAAAAGAATTGATATTTATATCAAATCGACGAAAGAACAAATTTATTACTTAGAAGCTTCGAGATATTTTCTTTTATCAACGAACAATAATGCACACTTTTATCAACGATCTTTTAACAGAGAGTTCTTTGACACGTAGGAAAAAACGACCGATGAAAATAAAGATAGTCGACTGTCTACTTACCTAAGTACATCTCCACGACCTTTCTAAATTTTCTTAACAATAGAAAAGTCTCGTGTGGGAAGTTCTCATTGTAAGAAAAAAAAAAATAAAAAAGCAAACGGAAGTACACGCGAACATACACGTATTATATTTGTATAGATGTACGAGGTATGCAGTGTTTCGATCGAGTGTGAAATTAATTAATTAATTAAGTAATTAATTAATTAGAAGTATAGTGTTTGAAAACTCTCGCTAAGACTGTATCCTTAGCGACAACAAAAGCCGCTTTCGTCACGACGACGACAACGACGACGACTGTGAATTGAATATTTATCATCCGTGTCTCCGTGTGACATCGTTGTCAGGGGAAAGGCGGGTCATAGGTCAACGATACGGAATCTGCGGGCCGGCAGCGAAAGTGATATCGCCGTAGCTCCGTGAATGTTGCAAATCGTGTCACCTTTAACCGCTCGACTCCCTCAAAAAAATGAGAATACGTGACGCCGTCGCGTGACAGTGGATGTCAGTCGTTAAAAAAAAAAAAAAAAAAAAAAAAAAAACAAACAAAAAAAAGAAAAAAAGAAACAAATTATTCGTTTCACGACAGGATCGAGTTTCTGTAGATCTTTCCAAAGATTTGCATCGAAATATGCCCATATGTTTCAGCCACGTTTCCCAAATTCCCCATGATTGTCATGGTTTTGATTAAAATACATTAATAACTTCAAGTAATCGTTCGTTTTAGTAGGAATCTTAGTAAATATATTATTCATATTATTAATTTTATACATAAATACAGTTTGTAAGTACATAGATAAATTCACAGAGATTCATCCTTAGTAATTAAACGAAACGTAGTTCTAATCGTATCTTGAATATTTCTAAATTAATTTTTTTTACGTTACCTCTCGTCGTCGTCGTCGGTTTCGATCGGATCTTCGTAACAAAGGAAAACAATTTGTACCTATACTAAGGGATCGTTCGATTGCACGACAGAACAACGAGACGACACGATGAACGTTCGCAAATCAAACAAGCAAAGACCCGAGGCATATCGTAGGTCAGATAGAAAGCACTTTCGCCCACGACATCCGTTGGTCCACGCTCCCTAACGTGCATATACATATACACATACATATATATGTGTGTGTGTATATATATATATATATATATATATATATATATACATTTATTTACACGCGAGCATGCAACGAGTGTACACGGAACGTGTGCACTTTGCACGCCTACAAGCGGAAGGAATTTCAAACTACCGTTCGACCTACGTGCTCCGTCGTCTCTTTCAAATCTTAACTCGTAAATCACGACACGCGGATCTGTATATTAAAGTCGATTTTCCGATAGACTCGTGGGAATCCAACGAGTCCTATGTACGCATTCGATTAACTAAAACCTAAAGAGTTATCTTAACGAGCATTATTGATAAGGAAGATCGTTTATACAGAAATACGAAGTAAAGTGAAAGTACATTGGGATGTTGATTATTCGAAACAACGCGAGGAAAAATATTTATCGTTTAATAAATTTTTTGATAATCGATTACGATAAAGAATATACATATGTGTGTGCATACTCGTAGCAAATTGATTTTGATTGATCTTAAGTAATGACATATTCGTTATCGATCTTAAGTAATATATATATTCGATCAAACTATACCTTCTTTATAGGTAATACAAGTATCAATTTTGCAAAATAATTTAGATTCGTTAATATACGATCTTTCATGTAATTAACGTTTTACCGTACTTCTAATATATTAACGATAGACACGTTTGAAGTAAAATACTAATTAAAACGGCCCACCGTGTTCCTAGAATGAAGGATTTCAAGGTGTTAGCTTATTATCTTCTCACGAGGTACGTAAGTCCGAGCAGGATCCTCGTGATAATTATTATCGACACTAAACACGGAGTCCGTGAGGTCAGCCGGTAAATCACCGAGACGATAGGGCGCACGCGTAAGAGAGAAAGAGAGAAAGAAACAGAAAAGAGAGAGAGAGAGAGAGAGAGAGAGAGAGAACACTTCCTTGAGAAAGATCCACTTCGGTGTTTCTACCACGAGTAATCATGATCGATCTCTTGGAAAGGCTTTCACACGGCTTGGCCGAGAAGCGAGAAATAAAGAGAGAGAGAGAGAGAGAGAGAGAGAGAGAGAGAGAGAGAGAGAGAGAGAGAGAGAGAGAGAGAGAGAGAGAGAGAGTGAGTTCACGGTGAGCTCGTTGGAAGCCGCCTCCACCTTACGAGATATCTATTATTCATCTAACTCGAAATTGTCCGCTAATTACGCGCCACTTCGACGTCTTACGCATACATTAATGGAAAGGATATATTATCACGATAGAACCATATATGTATGTATCAACGTACGTTACGAGATCTACGCTCGTTTGCTTCTTTCTAAATCGATTGCACAAAATTATGTAAAGGACGTTAGAAACGATCGATCGAAAGAAATGAAAAATAACGAAAAGAAAACAAAGAGAAGAACAAAAAAAAGAAAAGAACAAAGGATCATAGAGAGAAGTAAAACAAACGTTATATCGATCGCTTTCGAATAAACCAGGAGATATATCTTCGGTTACACCTGAATCACAGCGTCTCGTTAAACGTTATTTATCGTGTAAGCGTGTATATTGCGAACTAGCAAAGATAGAACGTTAGTGTTACGAAACTAGTCGTACGAAGCTCGACTTCTTGTCCCGGTGCTAAGTGCCTTAATTTGCTCTAATTGCCCGCGCTTCTGAAAGTTCTCCGCATTCCAAGCCGGGTCATTCTCAACTCCGCTGTTCAATATTCCGCTATTCGAGAAGATAAGATCGAGATAGAGTCTCACGACTAACTTGTCGTCCTCATCGTCGTCATCGTCGTCGTCGTCGTCATTAATGCGACGCAAAAGCGGATCGCCTACGCATCCGCCTCTGGAAACATTCGATTCCCTCTTTTTTATTATTCTGTTGTTTCTTTTTCTTTTCTTTCTTTCTTTCTTTCTTTCTTTCTTTCTTTCTTTCTTTCTTTCTTTCTTTCCTTTTATTTTTCATTTTCTTCCGAACAAAAAAAAAAAAAATAGAACAAACGGATCTCTCGCGAGAAATTTCTAAGCAATTATTAGATCTTACTTTAATTATATAGCGTTAATAGTATAGCTTCATTTATGCGACGAATCGCTCGGTAATTTCTCCGAAAGAATTTTAAAGTTGAATTCAGGAAGTTACGAGGTACGAGCTCGTCGACCGTCCTTGAGACGCGAGAACGACATTTGTTCCCCATATGAAGGAGTAAAAGTTCTAAGTTATTCTCATAGCTCATTTGTCATAGTCATTGAAAAAAAAATGGATCGCTTAAAATGTATATATCTCTTACTATTTATCAACAACGCATCCTTTTGTCGTTTTAACTCTCGTTATGAAAAGCGAAAGGAAGCGGCTATTCGATTTTAAAAACGTTAAATAATTCGTGAAAGTTCTACGTAGAAAGATTGATGAAAATATCTCGAAGGACGCCAACGAAGATTTTTGATGCTACTTGGACCGAGATTCTGTTTCTTTCTTTTTTTTTTTTTTTTTTCTTTTTCTTTTTAGCTCTTTTTTTGTCAGGGAAAGTCGAACTCGTGTGTGAATATCTCGCAATCGAAATTTGCAAGGACTCTGTAACATTTCGTGTTAATGGAATATATGTGTGTGTGTGTGTGTTCATCTGTGTAGATAAATATTTAACAGATATATTCATAAGATATATTCGTCATAGATAAATATTTAACAGGCTCGATCTCCGTGACAATCTTGCATAAACTGTATATAATATCTTTCATAACTTTTTCTTTTTTAAATAATTTTTAAATCGTTTAGATAAAATCTCTCGGAGAACTCATTGTCATACTATACTTTTTCTTTTTTTATTTTTTTTACATTAAACTTACTATATCAGTGTTCTTAAAGAAACACGCCGAAGAAACATTACAACTCTAGACCTATTTACATCATTTTTATTAAAACCCGTCATGCAAATGGGTAGATTAAAATACGTATAATAGTTTACTTTTTCATTATAACGTTACTTCATACAATTACGTCGATCAAAGTCACGATAAATTCCAATAAAAATATAACTCTTCTTATTTCTATAATTCTAATCATGAAATATAAAAATCTATCAGAAATCGATTGAACTTTGAATCGAAATAAATGTCTGTCAAATAACGTCTGGAAAATTTCAATATCGATCATCGATGAAACTCTTAAGAGGAATATTAAACGTGTTAAATATATACTTATATTTATATATATATATATATATATATATATATATATATATGTATATACATATATAGAGAGAACATGCTTAGCATCGTTGAATCGTTCGAATAGGACGAAGAATAAGAAGGCAAGTAGTGAGTTATGTCTTAATTCGATCGAGATGCGTGAACCACTCGCTAAGGCATCGTTCTTACTGCGTTCTCGAACGGAAAGAGTTCATCGAAAGAACTAGTAAACGGTCAGCACCGGCATCGCACGGCTTTCACCCATCCATCTTCGTTCGAACCACGCAAGTTTTTGCTTGGAACGAAGCGACGTAAGCCACGTTCCTCGATCCATCGAAAGGTATAGATCCGATAGGGTCTTAGATCGTGTTTTAGCATGCTCTTCAGAGAAAATAGTATATCCACGTTATTATTAATGCGCTAGCCCATTATCCATAGAGTAAAATAAAACGTTAATTGTCTCTTCGGCTCTTCGAATTGTACGAACGAGCGAAAGGAAATTTTCTCGTCGAGTTTCCGTTAAAAATAAAGACCGTATCCTCGTTTTCTCCTTACAACGTGACATTTACAATTTCTACGCGATGTTTTCTGACGACCATCTGCCTACCCTATAAAACGTTGCTAGAGTTGCTTCGAAGACTGTAGAGAGTCAGGTACATGCATACATACGTATATACCTACATACGTATGTACCTATCTATGTACATGTACATAGCTACGTATTACAAGAGTAGTAGCGGCAATCCGTACGAAGGAAGACAACGATTAATCCTATACGACATAAGTGCCAGGACAAACGTGTCCCTCTGGGAATCCTCGTGCGAATCCCACGACTTCGAGAGAACTTATACCTACGATGTTTCTTCCTACGTTCTCATTATCAGGGACAACGCGATACTCCTTTTTACGAACATTTTTTTTTAATTAAACGAATTTTATTCCCATTTAATGTAATCCCATAAAGATACGGTTTAATTACCGACGAACTTTCCCACGGTTATTTTTATCGAAGCTTTTAATTTTAATAATTATCAAATCTGTATGCGACACTACTGTATGGACGTAATATATTCTTCGTCTTTTCTTTCTTTTTCTATTTTTTTCTTTTTTTTTTTTTTTTTAATCAATAAAAAATCATACGCTCTCTCGAAACGAACTAAGAGAGAGAAATATGTCGGATCTCTCCTGAATCGACTAACTCTTTCCTCGAAGAGAAAGATGGAATAGATCGATCCATTGGGTAGCACAGGATGCTTTCGTTAAAACAGCGCGATCCGCGACGAAGTTATTCGCCGACGGCAAGCTCGTGCTTTCTCGATGGGCAGTGAACAGGAAGATTCCACGGAGATTGCTCGATACGCTATTACAGCAACGCGAAGCGCGCACGATCTCTCTCTCTCTCTTTCTCTCTCTCTCTCTCTCTCTCTCTCTCTATCTATCTATCTATCTATCTATCTATCTTTCTTGGTCTCGTTCGCGTGTGCACACGTATCTGGTTCTGCAAGGATTTTCTGGAACCGGGGTTACCAGTTCGAGACTCTCTCTCTCTCTCTCTCTCTCTCTCTCTCTCTCTCTCTCTCTCTCTCTCTCTCTCTCTCTCTCTTTCTCTCTTATTGGTGAGTTAATTGGCGAACGTAGTTACCTCATCGTTGAGAAAGAGAGAGAGAGAGAGAAACGTGCTTGGTTTCTCCGCGAGAAGAACGTCTTGACATTGTGTCGAGACTCCTCCTTTCGCGATGGGGAACGCTTTGACGCGGAAGAACGACTTAACGATCCTCTGCAATTTCCATACGTCGAGAGAGATCCAACTCGCGATCCAACTCGCGATCCAACTCTTCGAACTATCCTTAAACGAGAGAGAGAATTCTCTTGAGTATTAAAACGAATGGAAATAATTTCGTCGTAGTGGCTACGATTATCGATCAATTGATTTCTACCTCGATCGAACGATTTCCCTTAAAACGATTATTCTTGAACGTGAAAATATTTATTTCTATCCTTTATATCTATTCGCTTATCGTATTTATCGGAAATAAAGAACTCGGCCACGCGACTCGAAGATTACGAAAATCGTTGGAAGTAAATCTTAGAAATTGTTAGGTAGTAGTTACATACCGAGTAAATAAGTAGATACTTATTTACGTCGTACGTCGTACGTCTTACATACGTACGTCGTCAATGCGATTTATCGAACGAACGATATATAAGTATACTTAGTTACTTACCTACGATATATATATATATATATATATATATATATATATATATTTATTCGTGATAGTACAGATAGTACGTACTACCTACTAAAGCGGAACGAAAAGTTTCCTTTCCTTTTCCTCGTTTCATTTTCCATTTCTCATCGCAACATTATCTTATTAATTAGAGAATCCTCGGATTTGAAAGGTATGCTTTAAAATAATTTTAACGCGCGCTCATCGTCTCTCCTACCATCACGATCTTTAACGCGCGATCATTTTCCGATTAATGGTGCCAACATCGAAAGAATAATTACTTAACGGCCTTATCATTAAAACTAATTGAATGTACGTACGTGATCCTCGGCCCGTAGAGAACCTACTTATTACGAGCTCGATGATTAACGCGAGATAAAACGAGACAGAGAATCGCGGAAATATGTATTCCGCGAAATTATATTGCGTGGGTGAAAAATTGTCAAGAAGCGTTAGAACATATGGAGAAACGGATTGTTGTTTACATCAACTACGAGACTGCGGGACTTCGATCGGATGCGATTAAAAATATTGCTTTTTATCTCGGACTCTTCTTTGCGCTGATTTCTTCGATTTGTTCGCGCGATCACGTTTTTTTTTTCTTTCTTTTTTTTTTTCTTCTTTTTCTTCCTCTCGCTGTCGTCACGTTTCTCCGAGTATTTTTCTTCTTTCCTTCTCTCTCTCTCTCTCTTTCTTTCTTCTCTTCTCGGTATTTTCCATTCCAATAAAAAATTCTGCAATAAAAAAAAATAGCTTACCACTTCATTGTTAGTCATATTTCCATCACACGTACACCAACAAAATATAATAAACTTTATTTCCTGAGTTCTCAAGAATCCTACTGTTTACTGTTTACAAAAACATAACGTCGATAGATAAGAATTTTCATGAAACGATGACATCATTCGTTATCCCAAGACGAATATAACAAAGAAAATAAAAATGGGACATTTAATCTGTACAACGCCTGAAAATAAGCGCCTGGCAATCGGGTCACATACCGGATTAATGTCAGTCGATTTACATACAATCCAAGTGGCAGATGTTAACAGGTCACTTTATCAGAAATCATTTTGATCCGTGATACATATATACGAGCAGCTGTTCGATTTGCGACGGAGAACAACACGTACGACGAGTTATTCTTTCATCTCTCTTTCTCTCTCTCTCTCTCTCTCTCTTTCTCTTTCTCTGCTGCTGTTTATTTCTCTCTCTTTGTCTCTCTCTTTGTCTCTCTCTTTGTCTCTCCTTCTCGTTCGCGCATGCGCACATACAAACAAACACTATTTTCCTTCTCTTCTATATACGAGCTCCATTTGGCAGCTAGCTACGGAAAAGAACGGCTGGTCGTTCCGCGTGTTTTCCTATTAGGTCGTTACAATGCCGACCGTCTATGCGACATAACTATATACCTTTTGTAAACTCCTTTCGTGTAACGAATCTAACATCTAACGTAAAACAAAGAACGTAAAATTGTAGGAACGCGGTCACGACGATAGAAAAGATTTGTCATTACGTCCGAGGATTAACGTTTCCTTAGATATTTCCAAATCGTAAAATTCGAAATCCCATTGAATAATGATAGAATTCGTCCTACGAATTTCTCGATTACCCATAGCTATTGAGAAAACGTCGAAACGTTGAAACGTCGATAAGGAACGAAATAGTCTAGCAAGGATCGCAAATCGGAAAGTCGCGTACGAGTTTAACGGCCCTGACTCGATCGTTGAATGATGTACGATCGAAACGCACGTGTGCCCGAGGGTTTTACCTCATGCTTCTCTTAACTCTTTCGACGTTCCTACGTAGCTACGTACTTTATATGTAAGTACGATGTATATATATGTGTATTTGTGTGTGTATGTACAGGAACGATATACTGCTTATCGGTAACGTATTGAGTTCGACGTACATTTATCCATAGATCTACTAAGATTTCAACCGAATAGAGATCTTCGTTAGAAATATACGAAATTACGCGATCAAATTTATTTCGTTTTCTTGAAATATCTTCGAAATCATAAGATATCTTTGTGTTTTCGTTTTATCGCGTAGTTGTATACGTCTTTCTCTTTGTATTTTTGTTTTTGTTTTTTTCTTATCCGAAGCTACGAGGATATTAATTATATTTCTTGCGTGTTCGACGAAAAAGAAACAAACAAGAAGGAAGACGGAGAGAGAGAGAGAGAGAGAGAGAGAGAGAGAGAGAGAGAGAAACAAAAATAATGCCTGAAGAGGATCGTTCGTATCTTAGGATACAGAATAAGCTTTGCTCTCTTTGTCTTTTTATTTGATTACAACAACAACAACGACGACGAGGACGACGACGACGAGGGTACCGAAGGAAAATTGAAATTGATCCTTCGTTACTTGCGGTTTACGCGTAGCCGAGAGTACCGGATTAGGTATACCATCGACCGTTATTACGGCAGACGGTATAATGCGTCCCACTAGGCTATCGATAAATCCGGATAAATGTAAGATCGTTTTTGCATGCGAACAACGATGTTGTTTATCGAACGAATACGGCCTCTTTTAGCCCTTTGGGTTTCTTTGTAAAATATTCATATATATATATATATATATATATATATATATATAATATTTAAGATAAGGAAAAGAAATAGTCTAATATAAGAGAAATAATTTAAAAGTATCAGTATAATAAGTAACAATATAATTTAAGAAATCAACGACGTCGCGATGTTCTTTCTAAAAATATTATATAGAAATATAAACTTGTAGATGGTTCGATATAGGTATATAATGTATACATATTTTAAAATCAAATTGAATATTAATAGATATAAACGTTTAGAGATATGAATATGCGAAGAAACGATTTGTAGAAGTTGAAGAATTCGATAATAGATCATTCGTGTTTTAACAAAGTCGCATAGTATTTCATAGTGTCGTAAATTATCGTGTCCTTGCGAAGTTACACGCGTATATAATTTATCGAGAATCGTATCTACAGTTGTAAACGATAGCTTATTAAGTATAATTATTTTTTCGATATTAATTAAATTAAATATCGTGCACCGATCTCGATATTTCGATAGGTATACATGTGTAAAAAAAGAAATCGACGAAGATATCTAGAAGTCGTGCGAGAATTCGCGTATTCGCGGAGAAGCGTGAATAAGTAAATAAGTAAGTAAGCAAGCAAGCAGAAATAATGGCGTTGAAGAAAAGCGCGAAACAGAGAGAAAAGTATTTCCTCGTACGTCGATAATTACATATGGGCTATATAATTCAATATTACTATCGCATCAAAGAAAGCATTATCGGCCATTCTCTCGTGAACGGTAAACGAACGAAAGTGTACGTAAGTATATCTATCATCAAGACGTAATTTACATCAACGCCGTGAAAAATTTAAGATCCGTGCTTTTAGTAGAGACTGAACATAATCAATTCCTTTCGGTGCATTGTACTAGGAACAGAAGCGACAGTACGTATATACAACATATATATATATATATATATGTATATATATATGTATGTATATGTATATTGCGAAATATCGAGCGAGGCTTATTCTAGACGAGTTAATACGCCTATTT
Source organism: Vespula pensylvanica (assembly GCF_014466175.1). NCBI lineage: Eukaryota > Metazoa > Arthropoda > Insecta > Hymenoptera > Vespidae > Vespula > Vespula pensylvanica. The sequence goes on from NC_057685.1 coordinate 14,254,431, forward strand.
ATTTTCATTAATTTCTAGCGAGTCAGAGCGAGCGATCGAATCGCCCCGGTTAACGATACGAACCTAGAAGATAAATCGATCGGTCGCTAATTCGTGCAGGGGCCTCGATTACGCGTTACACGCTTTAGACGGCATGTACCGCTGAATTTATGCTGAGATACGCAGGGAGAACGCCATTTACGTCAAATTAGCTCCATTAGAACGTTCCTTCGACGTAGAGAGGTAATATAATCACGAGGGGAAAAAAGTTTTACTCTCTCTTTCTCTTTCTCTTTCTCTTTCTCTTTCTCTTTCTCTTCCTTTCTTTCTTTCTTTCTTTCTTTCTTTCTCTTTCTATCTCATTCTATCGCTCTTTCATCCTCCGTTCGTCTTACTTTTCACGCACGATTATCCTGGCGACTTTTCGAGCGTCTCTTATATATCAGCCATCGTAATTTATCTTTCTCGATCGTGAAATTTGTGCTAGAGAAGTTCTATGTATTTATCTATCTATGTATACGTCGAAAACTTACGAAATTGGCTCTTTAAAGAAGCAGACTTTCTACTTTTAAAACGTTATAGTGTTACGCGTTTTTAAAGTTAACCATTTAAATATCTTTCTCAGTTATAACGATACGAAAATTATTTCGTATGCAATTCGAATGATATCAAATACGCTGCGAAGAATATTTTTCTTCCGAGAACATTATTTTGTTTGAGATTTCAGGGCCGCCGATACGTTCTTTTCTTTCTTTCTTTTTTTTCTGCGTATCTACAGACGAATATATTTACAAATTTTGATTTGAAGAGTCAATGGTCGTTTCAAGGGCATGCAATTACACGTGTCCGATCTTAACGTCAGCTACGATATGTTAGAGGAAAAAAAAAGATACACCTATCCACGCTTGTGTGCAAGAAAATTCCGATGACCTTGAAAATTCACGAAACAAAACATCAGCATGGTAAAACAAAAAAAAAGTCAAAAGGGAAAGAAAGAAAGAAATTCGTCGTTCGATACAATTCTATATCGAGTAAGAAAATATTTTCGATGTAACACTTAGATACATAGCCCAAACCTTATAACCTAAGTTATTTATATGGTTAGCTTTAAGATGGAACACCCTGTACATCTTATTCGTAGTAGAGATCGTTCTCGTTCGTAGAACGAAGGCACGAAAAGCGTCAACCTTTCGAGGAAATATTCGATGGAAGGTATCGGAGTTTAGGTAGCCCGTCACGTAAAAGGTATGTATTACTCGGGACGTTCCTCGGCGCTTAATGAAACGCGTACTTCTGGGAACCACGTCTCAAACACGTACGACGGCTTACTAATGTTTCGTGCATGACAATCGCGGACGAACGCGTGAATGTCGCACGGACAACGACCCGGAATTCTTTACCTGGTCGTCATAAAGTCTCTTCGAAAAAAAGAAAGAAAAGAAAAGAAAAAATAAGAAGGAAGAAAAAAGAAGAAAAGAAAAGAAAAGAAAAAATGGAATCTTCCCACAACGGAAAATATAACTCTTTCTACTACCATTGAGCTATTGTGGGTTTTAAGCTCTCCAAAACGGGTATCTGCGTTGAATTTTGAATGAACCATAACGAGAGAGACAGAAACAGAAAGAGAGAGAGAGAGAGAGAGAGAGAGAGAGAGAGAGAGAGAAAGTTAAATAGAAAAAGAAAGAAATATTCTTTCTCTCGTTCTTTTCCTTTGTTAAAGGACTCAGCTGGTAGTACCAATGCAAAATGGCCGATGTTCGTCGCATCCAAGAGGAAGCGATTTTAACACGGAAATTGCCGGCAGGCTCGTTCTAGAAAATTTTCTGAAAGGTGGAATGTGGCTCCGTTTTATCCAAGAAGCTTGTTCGAATCCACCCTGTGGGCTTTTCGTAGGATGCTCGACGTGAAACTCGTCATCGTCGTTGTCATCCGCTTGAGAGTTGAGCGTCATGAGAAGTAGAGATAGAGTAAAGAGAGAAAGAGAGAAAGAGAGCGTTTGAGTGAGTAAGCGAGCGAGCGAGCGAGCGAGATGAACGAGAAAACACGACGTCAGTATTCGCGCGTTTCTCACGAGCTTCGTCCTCTCTAGACAGGGTTGCTAGAAATCTTCAGTTGAGTGGCCGGTATTAATCTTCCTCCAACTTCCTTCTGCTCGAGCTATACGTATCTACTGGATTTTTGTTTTCTTTTTTCTTTACCCATCGAGATATCGGGACTTTCAGCCTACGGGAGAAAGCAGAGTGTTGCGACTGCTCGTCGTCGTCGTCGTCGTTGTCGTCGTCGTTGTCCTCGTCGACGCTGTTGTTATTGTTGTATGTACCTCCTTGGCCCGAAGAGAAGTGAAAACCACTCGATCGCCCGTTATTTTTGTCAGTGCCACGAGATGAAGAAGTGGGAGGAGGATAATGGTCGATCGAAGAACACAACGACCAAGTTCGATCGCCTCCTCTCTCTTTCTTTTTTTTCCTTCTTTCTTTTTTCTCTTTCTTTCTTTGTCTCCATTTCTCTCTCTCTCTCTCTCTCTCTCTCTCTCTCTCTCTCTCTCTCTCTCTCTCTCTCTCTCTCTCTCTCTCTCTCTCTCTCTCTCTCTCTCTCTCTCTCTCATTACTTTCCCTTTCGACCTTTCACATGGAAAATTTTCTGAACTTCTCGAAAGTAAGATGATAAATCGAGCGTTTCTAACTACTAGCTCGAACCAATAATTTACATTTTTCTTTTCATTTCTTTATTTATTTATATTTTCCGTCTTATCATTTCTATGAGATGTATATACAAGTATACGAGTGAGTAGGCGTATTATAGATATATTATAGCTATATCCACCAAGGGAAGGTCGTTCATAGAAGCGGAGTCGAAAGGGTTTAGCGGTGAAACGAGAAATATAGAAAGAGGCATAGAAAGAAAGAGAAAGAAAGAAAGAAAGAGAGACAGAGACAGAGAGAGAGAGAGAGAGAGAGAGAGAGAGAGAGAGAAAGAGAAATTCCTTCGAAGGCGATTTGAAAAGCGCCTCGTTAGCGTAATAACTTAACGGATCGGGGTATGCCGAGAGATCGTAGAAGATATCTCTACGAAGGGGGATAACAAAGTATCCGGTACGTCCTTGCGAGATCGGATCGCTTGCACGAAAAGAGATATGGGAGAGAAACGTCATCGGTCGAGGAAAGAGAAAGAGAGAGCAAGAGCGATAGAGAGAGAGAGAGAGAGAGAGAGAGAGAGAGAGAGAGAGACCAAGAGCGAAAGAGATAGAGAGAAAAAGAAAAGGATAGGAGTCTCTCGAGAGGAGTCACCTTGGTCCTCTCTCACTACTCCCCGTAACCCGTAAATACGTAGGTACACCCGCGCACGTTGGAAAATATCTCGAGGGTCATGGTTACCTCCTCTCTTTTATTTTTTTTTTCTTTCTTTTCTCTCTTCTCTCTCTCTCTCTCTCTCTCTCTCTCTCTCTCTCTCTCTCTCTCTCTCTCGTCCTGGATATCCTTGGTACGGAATTGTATTCGGAGTCGTTGTGCCACCGCCGCACCACACCGAGATTATTTTTAACGGGCTATGGGGACATGTAAAGTAAGCTCTCTGCAGGTACTTAGAAGGCGATGGAATCTTCATTACCCGTAGCAACGCGCCCGAGTCCTTGCTTACGATAGGGATGCTCGTACGAATAAAGAGGAGGAGAAGAAGGAGGATTGCGAAGAGGCGAGCACGCGCGACCGACCAATTCTTCGTCCTTTTTCCTTGTCGTCGAAACTCAGGGAGGACCTTTATCGCGACGAGACTTACGAACTCCGAACGAGAGACCTTCGGCATCCGCCATCTTGCTGTCTCTCTTTTTCTCTTTGTCTCTCTCTTTTCGTTCTTCTTTCTTTTCCTTCTCTCAACGTTGTCGCCCCTCGTACGAGTTTTACAAGCTCGATCGGAATGGTTTCTTCTTGTCACCGGCGCGATACGCCAAGCTTTTTACTCTGCCGGAGATCAAAGCGTTCTGACAACTTATTTTTTTAAAAGAAAATAAATATCGACTCATTTCTCTCATTCTCTCTCTCTCTCTCTCTCTCTCTCTCTCTCTCTCTCTCTCTCTGTTTCTCTCTTTCTCTCTTTCTCGTTCTTTCTGTCGGTCCATTCGTCCGTCCGTCTCTTTTTACTCTTCGCCTTGAATTTCGCGATAACGGAAGATTTTCTGTCGAAGAGAATCCCGCATTTGGGTGGGCCCGATCGATGACAAAGGATCCAGAGGCTCGTCGATCGTACGAAGGCTCACGATCGTGAGCATGTTTTATTTATCGGAATAACTCCGGAGAACGTGGAGTCGTTCAACGAGTTCCTTGCTGACCACGAAGACAACAACAACAACAACAACAACAATAACAACAAAGACGACGACGACGACGACGACGACAATAACGACGACGACGAAAAGGAGGTGGATCCAGGTTAGTTTCTCAGCTTAACGAGCCTTCGAGAATCTTGGAAGCTAAGAGTAACTCTCTTTCTCTCTCTCTCTCTCTCTCTCTCTCTCTCTCTTTCTTTCTCTCTCTCTCTCGTTTTAGAATCCTACCGTCCGTTTTAAACTCCGTTATCTAACAGTTTCGGCGCAATCTCTAACGGTCCCCTTTCTTCGGACAATGAAATGCCTCTGAAATATGTAATATTGTCGCAACGGTGGACCTTTTGTAAGAAACCAGTCTCGCGCGAGCATCGTCAAATGGAGTTACTTTGCGTTACGAGTAGCGAGAGCGAGAGCTCTCGATTCGCGGTCGCCCGTCTAGCGGTCTTGCTTACCAACATTTACGAGCGACCTCGTCTGAATATCTAATTGTAGAACGGTACAAGATAAAAGGAAAGAAAAGAAAGGAAAAAGAAGAAACAAGAGAGAAAATAAAAAAGTAATAAAAAAGATAACGCACGTACGTAGTAACACAACGAGGATGTTTCGACCTTTTGAAAGTAACTTTTTCGTTATTTTTCAATCTTTTTCAGACCTTTCAAAGACGCTTAATAACAGTCGGACCTTTTATTTCTCATCTGAAAGAAGAAACTTCTTCTACTAACGATCTACTCTCTTCTATTAACGATATATCGCGTTAGACGAATAGCTTGTCCATTCTATAGAGTTTTCGTAACGTTTTCGAAAGGTGTGCGACTGTTTTTATGTGTGTGTATTCGTCTACGTATTTAGGTACTAAAATGCACGCTTAAAGAACGACACGTGCGACTTTTTAAATATACGACAAGGTCGCACCTAATTCGTTATCCGATGTCTCATCGTAATCTTTCGACTCTTTCCTTCTATCCTTTCGTTCCGGCTACATTCAGTCGAAAAGTGGAGAGAGAGAAAGAAAAAAAAAGAAAGAAAGAGAGAGAGAGAGAGAGCACATTGTAGTTCAAGGGGGCAGCCGTCTGACAACTCAATCCCACATTGGGAGAGGCATTTCTATTTTTAACCATGGGCGGACAGGACTCGGATTCTATCCGAGGCTCATAAACCGGATTCGTATCTTGGAATCTGAGGGGGTAGTAACGATGCAGATGGCGTACCGTACGTACGCACCTACGTATTTACTTACTTACTTATTTACTTACATATTTACTTACTTACTTACTTTGTTCGGCTCATAGAACGCACCCGCGTCCGGGTTGATATTTCACGTTGAGAGTCGTCGGTGCAAACTGAAATCGATTCTTCGCGGCTTTCTCACGTCTCGGTTAACCTCGCGCTTGCTTACTTACTTACATATACCCATTACTCCTTTTCGCATTCTCCATTTCTCTCTCCTTTTTCTCTCTTCTTCTTCCTCTTCTTCTTTTGCTATAGACGATTCCGAAAAGAGAGGAATTGCTCGACCGAACATCGACGGGATAATAAAATTCCAACGTGGGTAGATATATCTTTTATATGAATGTGAAACCGTCGTGGCGAGTAAGTAAGTAAAGCAAAGCAAAGTAAAGAAAAATAAAGTAAGTAAGTAAGTAAGTAAGTAAGTAAGTAAGTAAGTAAGTAAGTAAGTACGTGCGGTTTGTATCGTGTAAGGCCACCTTGAAAAATCAGGCTCGAGTTCGTCGTTTAATGCGCGAACGAGCACGGACTTTCGTGTCGTAAAGTTTTTCCTAACGTCGCGCGGTAGAATGTAAAAAGGCCCCGTGTAATCGTCGTCATCGTCGTCTGTAACTCGTACCATGGACACCAAAACGGAGCAAGGTCCAGGAGGACACGAAAAGGAAGATTCCACTTTCGGTTTGTTCGAAAGAAACGAATAAAAGTTTTACGAAGGAACGTTCGTCGGAACCTTCGACGATCGAGGAGATTCGTGGAAAGTTTTCGCCGAGTGATATCGATTGTTACGAAAGAAAAAACCAATGAAAAGCAATGTACCTTGGATTCTTGATCGTTATCCCGATCACGGAGTAAAACTCTCGTTCGTATCTCGGATCGTAACGAACGAGGTGTTCGACGAGAGGAAGATTCGTGAGGCATCGTTTTTTTCATTTCTTCTCATTTTTTCTCCCTCCTTCAACCAACCAACCACCCATCCATCCACCCACCCCTCGTGCCCCTGGCATTAAGCAAGACCCTTTTAAAATAAAAGATCGCGAAAGGGCGAGCCGGACACGTCTGTCCGGTCGCATTAAGCGAAATGAAAAATGACGAGCTCGATGCTTGCTTGCTCTCTGTTCTAAGAGCAGCGGAACGAGAGACAAAGACGTGCGTGTAAGTTTGCTCGCCCGCGTTTCTATGTGTTTGTAGATATATGCGTATGCGTGTCGTGCGCAAGAGAACTCGTAAGACAACGAGATGGAGAAAGAGAAACTGGTGAGTACGTAGGAAAGCGATGCTCTCATCGATCTCTATTCCCAACGCAGTCCGTTTCACCGGACGCGAGACTCGCGCGAGCGCATTTACATTATCATAAACTGGACCTCTCGCATGCGCGCGCGGCTCGTTGTCTCTAAGCTGGAGAAAGGAGAAGAGCGAAAGGAAGATAAAGGTCGAGTCGCGGACGAGCGAGAACGAGCTGGTCGAAAGGTACATTGGCGTCGTCTCATCTTCGATACGAATTCGTTCCTTCGCAAACAACGATCGATTCGATCGATCGATTTTAAAAGAGATCAAACGTTTACGTCCGATCAAATATTTTCTATCGCGTCGATCGTTGAATGTAATGTCGCGATTATCTTATCGTCTATTTTTATGGAACAATTTCAATGTATGTATTTATATATTATCGGTTAAAGAGGTTCACGTGTGCTCGCCAATGCATAGGAACGACGGAACTAGCGCGCATAACGACGAGCGTGCCGCATAATGCACGGAAATTTATGGCGTCGTCTCGGCGCAAATTACTGCCCTTGAACCGTCGCCATACAGCGCATTATTTCACACCGAAACGGGGGATTATTTGATTTCTCGAGATGCAAAGATCCTCCGACTCAACGGCTTTTCCCCACGCATGATCTTCGTGCTACCTACTATCAACCTATGGGCCTTTCTTTCTCGTCTTCTTCTACTTGAAAGAATACCTTACGGATTATCGAGAATTATGATATCTATGTAAAGTATCCAACGTCGGTCGTTTAAAATAGATAACGATAAAGCTAAATAATTTCCCTGTGAAAATCCGTGGACTTGAACAAAAAGAAAAAGAAGAAGGAGGAAAGAAAGAAGATTCAGATCTTATATATATATATATATATGTATATACACATATATATATACACATATACATAAAATATTTCATTCAAAAAAAAAAAAAAAAGAGGAAACTAAAACATTTAATGCGATGCAAGTCTATTCCTCGTATTCCAGCATATTTTCGTTCTTAGTAATATTTCTATGAAAAGAAAGAAAAATCAAAAGACAAAAAAAATATCCGATCTATTGGAGATTGACGTACGCGATACATCTTCAAGTATGAAATTTTTTATAGAGCGCGTATAGATATTCTCTGATAAATTGATTGATAAAATTAAAGTTGGATCAGATCGATCGATAGTCGATGGTTCTCGAAAGTCCTAAAGAAAGAGTTCGCGTCAAAGCTTGGAACTCGTCCGACAAGCTCGACTCGCGGGTTTGTCTCGGTCGTCTCGACTGCCTTTTACTTAGAAGCGGGACGGAAGCCGAGCACGGTAACGAACGCGGTCCCGTCTCGCGGTATCCGTTCTTCCGCGAGCGAACAGCTAGCTACGAAGTAAGTAAGTAAGGAAGGAAGAAAGGCAACGACAGCGAAGAAGAGAGGAGTTGGAAGAGTCCCTCGCTTGTTCGTCTTCTCTTCCTCCTTCTCCTTCTTCTCAACCTCTCCTTCTCCTCCAATTCCTCCAACTCCTCTTGCACCTCATTTTCTTCTTCTTCTTGCTTAAGAGAAAGAGATAGAGAGAGTTCGTCGTCCTGGCACCATCGAGAAACGACGGCAAACAGCGAGCCGAGAGATTAGCATAATACATTACGAGTCGCGATAGAAAGAGAGAACAGAGAAAGAGAGAGAAAGAGAGAGAGAGAGAGAGAGAGAGAAAGAGAGAAAGAGAGATAGAAAGGAACCGGACGTCGCGTTTGAGAACCGCTTTTGGCGCCAGACGCAACCTGGAATGCGGTTCCCAACTCCTCCGGGAAAGGAGGACTTTTCTTCGGCACGTGGCCATCTCCCACGCGAGGCCACGTGTCCTCCATCCGGAAGGTAAGCTTTTACAATATACAACGATGACGGACGAGAGAAGATTCGAAAGTGAAACGTGGTCTTTCTCTCTTTTGCTCCTCTCTCCATCCTCTCTCTCTCTCTCTCTCTCTCTCTCTCTCTCTCTCTCTCTCTCTTTCTCTTTTTCTCTTTTTCTCTCGATCGGATATCGTGTCTGTTTGATTCACAATCGTGAGAGTAAATTTCGAGACATACTATTTTAATTAAGTATGTATCTTATAAAATTCTAACGTACGATTTCATGTTGATTTGAAGATCAAAGCAATGGCAATGTTAAATATTTCCTTCAGCTTGATTTAATCCTTTTCATTTTTCTCTTTCATCTTTAATATCGTAAAAGGAATCTTACTGTTCTTCCTTTTTTTTTTGTTTTCTTTTCTTTCTACTACAAACTCTCCCTCAAAATGTTCAAAAAGGAACGTTCAAACGGTAAAGATTATTTGTTAAAGTATATTGCCGCAGTTAAAGGTCTGTTTATAGTAACCGCGAGCCCTCAGGGTTGGTAGGAGTGCAGCCCGCTAAGAATGGACCCCGTGACGATAAATTAATAGACGAGAAAAGCGTGCGTGCACCCGGTATATCGGTATAAAGTCGAGAGCCAAAGTAATAACATAATAATAACTTGGATACCATCGGACTAATTTATTCGCGATTGGGAATATATCCCGGATAAAAACTTAAAGACTTGCCTTAGGGTGAGCCTACAAAAGATCCCTTTTCAAGGCCACGTTAGGTACTCCTCTTTATTTTCGACGGGGATAGCCGGAAGCGGAAAGTGCGTTCACTCCATAATGTTTCCTCTTAGCAAGTTTTTATATCCAGAAACAGAATTTGCAGAAGTTACGATCGAGAAAAAAGAAGTAGAAAAGAAAAAAAGAAAAAGAAAAAGAAACGTCAAATATCAAGAAGAAATAGCGTACTTGGTGGAGTCAGTGATTTTTCGCAAAAATAAAAGATCCAAGAGGATCGCATTCCAAAGGGTTGGGCAGCTGGAGAAAGGCAAAGAAGAAAGAAAAACAGAAAGGTAAAAGAAGTAGAATGGAGAAGGGTTAGTATGGGATGGAGTAGGGTGAAGGAAAGAAACGAAAAGGAAGGAAGAAAGGAATGGAAAGTAATTTAGGTGTCTACCACGACTCGAGGAAACGGAGGACCGAAACTCGCACGACCCTTCGCGTATATCCGAACGACCAGCTTCATGAATGGAGCAAATTGCATTTTGTGCCTGGAACCGTCCAGCCAATTTATTTTCACTTTCATTTACGAGCGAACGCCACGAAGTCATCGTGTGTGCTCTGAGAAGATGGAAGAGAGAGAGAGAGAGAGAGAGAGAAAGAGAGAGGGAGAGGGAGAGGGAGAAAAAAAGAGAGACATATTCTCGAGAAACTCGGCCTTTCTTTACGTTACCATTTGCGTTGGGTTGCTTAGAAATATTATTCCTGCGTATTCATTTAATAATAATAAATTATATCCTCAGGGAGAGAGAGAGAGAGAGATCAAGACATGAAAGTATTCTATGGGCTTAATAAAGAGTGGAAGAATTTTACGATCATTAATTTGTGTCATGACAAATGTCGAATGTTAGCGATTTAAAAGATAAAATAAAACGAAATAATATTTGATAAGATCTTCAATTGCGTGACATTATCTAAGAACTTTGATCTATGACTTTGCAATATGTTACCAAATGATGAACATCGTAGATAATAGTCCTCGAGTGTAACCTTCGAGAAACGATGAGAAACGAAAAGTTGTTAATGCGATCGAGGGAGGAATCATTGATCGGTTAGTAAAGGTGAGATGAAAGTAGTCGCACGTACCTCTTCGCGACGCGAGATATATGCGAATAATAATGAGATTCTATGAATATGGTAATGGTCGCGATTAGGTGTCAGGGAGGGCGAACGACGTGTCTCGGGCAAACGCAAACGAGGATGAAATTGCCATTACTCGAAGCAAAGTGCTACCGAGACGGTAGCATAGCTGGCCTCGGTTGCGCATCTATATTCCGCCACAATAACAGGAGGACACTTAAGCAGCAAGTGCTCTAATGAAGGAGGAGCTTTGCATTCCAAATTGAATCCTTCGTGAGAGTGATCAAGGAAGAAACAAGGAAAGAAAGAGAAAGAAGTTATTTAGAAGTTATTTATTTTTCAACTTTGTACTTTTTTTTTTCTTTTCCTCTCTCTCTCTCTCTCTCTCCCCCTTCTCTCTCTCTCTCTCTCTCTCTCTCTCTCTCTCTCTCTCTTTGTCCTTTTCTTTCTCTTATAGACTTCGTTTATAGACTTTTATATTCATGAGATTAATTGAAATTTATAAATAAATTATAAACGAGTGAGTATCTCTTAAAGCGAATAAACTTAATGATATATGTGTATAATATTAAAAACTTACGATAAGTACTTAGTCACTAACGTATCGAAAACTTTACATTTTCGATTTATTTTTTCACGAAGAATCACTCTCTACTCGTTTGTACCACTCTTGTTGAAACACCGTGTATACACACACACACACACACACACACACATAATTTTATATTTTATATACATTTATATCTAACATTTATTTATTTATCTATATATCGAACTCGAATGATCAAATTTAAGAATACGTAAAGAGCTTCCAACGATCTCTCTCATATTTAATAAAACACAAAGAAAAAGGTCAAATCTTGGCGAGGAAGGTCACAAAAGTAGCAACATTTGAAACTCAATTCTCCGTTCCGTTTATATGAGAACAAAAGGAAGGATCTCTTTCCGAAGCTCTTTTCATGGAATGCCATGGAATCGTGCGAGAAACCGTACCGTTATAGAGAGGGATGAAACGCTGTGCTGTTTATTCAACGATTCGATGTGTTCCTTCCTTATTCTCGTTTACGAGAGAAGGAAGAAGAAATTGCGTGGGTCGAACGGTCCGTTCCGTTTAAGAAAGACCATCTCGATCGGACTTCTCTTTGCTACCGGAAGTAGAAAGACTATGGAAGGAGTTTAAAAAGAGGAAAAAGAAGAAGAAGAAGAAAAGGAGGAAGAGGAGGAGGAAAAGGAAGAAAAGGAGAAGAGTTTAAAGCTGCTCGAGCTTCTTGGAATTACATACGAATTTCACGATAGTCTCGCTCTCTTACGAGAGCCATCCTAGTATCGTACTATCGCCGAGGCTCGATGGACCACCTGGAAACGGTACGATGCCACGAGGCGGAAGTTTACCATGGTGATGTTCGCCGTTGTTCAGATAAAAGACGATTTCTCGTGCATGCCCGATGCTATCGATCGTCCGCCGCGTATTTTACCTTTTATACTCTCTCTCTCTCTCTCTCTCTCTCTCTCTCTCTCTCTCTCTCTCTTTCTCTCTTTCTCTTTCTCTCTTTCTCTTTTGTTGCTTCCTTTCTCGTAAGCACGTTGAAAATCTTTCGCGTAACAGTACTTACTTACCTTCAACCGGTACCGGTACACCCCGTATCGATCCTCGTAAAAAGAGTATCGTAACTAAATCGAATATGAGTTAATCGCGATTAATCGAGAAAGATGCTGGATAAACGAGGACATGGAATTTTGAAAAAAAAATTCTTACTTCTCGAGGGTGTTTAAGAAGAGAGAAAGGAGATACGTTGAATATATAGAAAAGTATGCGATTGGAATCGTTGATAAGTTCTTCGATCTGACATTTCCTTCCTTACGGAAGCAGACATTTTCATCGAATCATACATGTCTCTTGAAGGACGCTGTCTCCTTCTCTTTCTTTTTCTTTTTTCTTCTTCTTCTTTTTTTCTTTTTCATCCTTCTTCTTTCTCATTGTCATTTCGTGTCGTTGTCGATGGCTGACAACTGGAGAACGATCTTCGTTGCGTTCGATGTAACGGAATCGGATTCATTACCGACACGCGATCGAGCTCGATGTCGTTCGCTTCTATTTTTCTCTTCTCTTCTTTTATCTTGTATCTTTCTCTCTCTCTCTCTCTCTCTCTCTCTGTCTGTCTTCTCTTTCTCTCTTTATTTCTTTTTATCGTCCTTTTTTCTCTCTCTCTCTCTCTCTCTCTCTCTCTGTCTGTCTGTCTTTCTCTTCTCTGAAATTAATCGTCGACGTTACGAACGCGATCGTTCGATCATAGCGGCCATTGACGTTGAATTTCTATAGATACGACAATCGTCTTACCTATCCGGAAGGATCGTTTTAGGAGAAACTCTGCAAGGATATCGAGTAACGCTGATCACGGATATAATTCTCTCTCTCTCTCTCTCTCTTTCTCTCTGACATTCTTATCATCAGGAAATATTTCTTCTTATCCTTGCACGTATCGTTTCTTACAAATTTTAATTCGAAAAAGATCGATTTAATCGTTGATCCAAACCAGGAAGACTTTGCCGTTTCGTATCGAGTTTCTTAATAAAAGTGAAACTAAAGTATAATATTTTTTGACTTTTATCAAGATGATAATTCGATCTATGAATGAAAAGGCTGACTTTAGCAACGTTTTTGTTCTTTAATGATATCGCTATCGATTTATGTGTTCTCTCTCTCTCTCTCTCTCTCTCTCTCTCTCTCTCTCTCTCTCTCTCTCTCTCTCTCTTTCTCTGAGAAGATAACGAATTAGATGGAAAGTTGCCATCGTCACGATTTAATTAAGCCCTTCTCGCACGAAACTCGCGGGCGGTCGGCTTGGCTTCCTCCGTCGGCGATGATATAATTTTAGTACATCGAAGGAGGGCGCAATAATTTGCAGTGCGGTCACGAGAGCGGGTATTAACGCCGATGACTGGCAATTCCCGCGGGTTACCACGCATAATACGACGGGATAAATCTCTTCGGTAGCTTTTGAATCTCTGCGGCGGTTCTCGCGCTCTTCCGATGGAAAGAGTGAGAAAGAAAGATAAACGAGAGAAAAGAGAAAGAGAGAGAGAGAGAGAGAGAGAGAGAACGAGAGAGAAAGAGAGAAGAGTAGAAGCTCAAGAATCTCTCGGATATGCGGATCCATCATTTACTTTCGTCCGGCCGTATATTTATTGCCACGGTCAGTTCGCAGAGCCTTGATGAATGAGAAGATCGATCATCGTGTTTGCCATCGATAAGAGTTATACGATATTATTGGACGTTGCTTCGATAACCAGGGAAACGAAGAAAATCGTTCTCTTCGGCTATCCATCAATAACCCGATAGAAAATTTTTAACGTTCACACGCTCGTTAATATTGTATTACCAATTAAATCGTATACTCTTAACCGTACGATCGACTACTCGTTATTAGAAAAGAAAGACTATCCGATCGATTTTTCATATTTGAATGAAGATCGACGATAAATATTTTCTCCAAACGAATTTCAATCGGATTAAATTGAAATCCTGAAAACGAATCGAGACGACAATCGGTGGATGGACTCTTTAAAAAGAAAAAGAGAGAAAAGAGAAAAGAGAGATAAAATAGAAGCTTCAATTTCATACGTGTCATGTGCACGCTAAAGTTCCCGACGTTACTAAAATTCCAATGGACTTTTTTTTTAATCCGTCGTGTCAACGGGACAGTAGAAAATAAAAAGAAGAAAAAAGAATTGGAATGAAAATTCTTTTTTTGTAAGCAAACGAGGGGAAACTACGACGTCTGGGAGATAAATTACGATCGGATCGTGATTGGAAAATAATTAGATGGAGTTCGATATCATAGCTCAATTTCGTTGGAATATGAAAACCAATGATATACGATAACATTTTCCATGAAACTGACAATATCTATCGTAAAGTTACGAATGGTCTCGTACTTACTTACCTACCTATCTACCTATCTGCCAGTCGATTTAATAAGCAACCGATCGTCTTTCGCCAACGCTCCGTTCAAAGGTTAGAGCCTCGCCATCCGGTCGCGATTATAAAATGCTCGGTATTATGGCGCCTATATTTCACTGCCTGGTATTACACGCTAGTCCCGAGTTCGAAAGCATTCGCGATAAATAAGGTATACCATAGTGGAGGGAAGAAAGTTATATTAATTATCACAGCGGGGCAGAGAAGCATCAAGCACCCCTTTCCCCCTCTCTTTTACATTTTCTCTCTCTTTCTCTCTTTTTCTCAATCTCTCTCTTTCTCTCTCGTACACGTGGCACACGCGTGTAACACATTTCCAAGCTCGAAACCCTTTTTCTTTCGAGCATCCTTTTTATCTTCCTACTTCCCCGAAGTGAAAGACGAAGGAATAATGTGAAAAGAAAAAAGAAAAAAATCAAAACAAAAAGAAAGTACCGAACGCGTAAGAATTAGAGACTATTAGTTACGCTGCGTCACGGGTAAGATCGCTAGAGTCGAGTCATCGGGTTGATGCAAAACGTTAAATAAAAAATTGCTTTTCGAGTCGTGGCGATAAATCAAATCGGCGCTCGTTAAAAGTGAATTTTCTTAACGCGAGCCTCGAGTTCCATGCCTTCCCGGCGAGAACATCGATCTTAGCCAAATTACGCTCGTTATCAGCTTCGTAACTCTCGTCGTCGTCGTCGTCGTCGTCATCATTACTATCATTATTAGCTTGATTATATTAACGTTTTATATCAGTTTCAAGTTTCGGGTTAATCGACCGACTCGAGTCTAGATACATACGTACATAGCTATTGAAAACGACGAAATAAAAGATAGATGGGTATGGACGTTTATGTTTATTATTATTCGTCGGCAGAAAGTTTGAAGTCGCATTAACGCTCGAAAAGATCGAGGACAAGGATAAGGATCAAAGTTTAGAGAGGTAGGATATGTAAGTATATAAATACGTAGACGATAATTCGTTGGCTATCCTAACGATAAAATAAATGATTACGACGTACGATCCACGGTTAAAATATCATTACAACAGCGTGGCTTACGTTACCACGATTGGCCGCATTTATCAAATACTTGGGTAAATATTTTATCGTAAATTGGAGCATCGTATAGTAACCTCTCTTCTCTCTCTCTCTCTCTCTCTCTCTCTCTCTCTCTC
Organism: Vespula pensylvanica; assembly: GCF_014466175.1. NCBI lineage: Eukaryota > Metazoa > Arthropoda > Insecta > Hymenoptera > Vespidae > Vespula > Vespula pensylvanica. Next base: position 14,270,040 of record NC_057685.1, read on the forward strand.
TCTCTCTCTCTCTCTCTCTCTCTCTCTCTCTCTCTCTCTCTCTCTGCTTTCAGTAGACCCAACAATAAATTCCATCGCGTGCTGAGAAGGTTCGATCGGCAAATGGCTGGTTAAGTAGTTGGTTAAGTTGATTGGGACGAACGAAATTGCTCTCTCTCTCTCTCTCTCTCTCTCTCTCTCTCTCTCTCTCTCTCTCTCTCTCTCTCTGTGTACGATGTAAGGGCACTTGAATTTTTCGTTAGACGAGAGGAAATTTCTCTTCTAACGAAAAAGAAACAGAAAAGAAAAGAAAGTTCGAGTATCTTCCGAGTACTTTAGTTACGTGGACTAGCCTCTAACCCCGCTGCGAGAGACCTTGACGAGAAAATAATTGGCGGAAGCATAATATAGCGAAGGTAGGTAGGTTGGTAGGTAGGTAGGTAGGTAGGTAGATAGGTAGGAAGGTAGATAGGAGGTACGTTGCTTGGTAGGCAGGTATATAAGGATTCAAATTTTTTCTTTAGTTCGCGCGCGGACGATGCGCGATATTTGCGCGTCTAACATCGCGTTCTCGTGATTAATCTGTACATCAACGATCAGCAAACACTTTATAAATCCTAGGAGAACGAACTTTGCTGTTTTTCTTTCTTCGAACGAGCGACGCTTAAGAAGATTACACTTTTTCTACGTGTAGGTATCTTATTAAAATATAATTTTATCGAAGCATAGCATATATAACGCGGACTGCATTATAAAACCTAGGACGATATGCTCCGGTGAATAGAGTTCGCGCTGAGAATACATAGAGAAACCCCGTGGAGACAGGAGAACGTTCCTGAAGCATGTTCAAACGAGGTTTCCAACGCGACAGGATTAATTACGGGACAGAAAGATTCCTGAATCTTCGCGTTTACACGAACGCTTCTTTATCTAGAAGGACGATCGAGAAAAAAATCGAATCTCGATATATGTAGTAGCTATATCGGCGCTCATGCTCTTCGCGCGATCTTAACTCGAATCTCTTTCTCCTTCTCCCTTTCTCTTTCTCTTTCTCTTTCTCTTTCCCTTTCTCTCTCTCTTTCTCTTTCTCTTTTTCTCTTTCTCTTCAAGATCTCCTGATCGGTTACTAAGCCTCATACTTATGTTCCCGGTAGAGACGTCACTTTGAGTAACTAACGTCTCGATCTTACCGTGCGGCCTTTAAAAAGGATAAGATGCTACTCTTCCTTCGTAATTACTTCGATTACCGCACGGAAAATAGAGAGTTATTACGAGGAACGAGAGTAATCCCTTTACCTACGATCTATTCTCTTTCCTTGAAAACTATACTCGGTAACATCGATTTTATAAAAATTTTCTACTATTTCGTCGTTAACAAAGAAGAAGTTTATTATTCGAGGAATTATAAGACCAAGTAGTAAAGTATATTAAATAACGTTCGTAATAATAAGATAATGTTAGTCAAAGTTGCAACATTGTTATCTTTGTTATCTTATAGAGATATCTTATGTAACTTATTTGATACACCCTACACATGTATAATACATATATATATATATATATATATATATATATAAATACTCTGCAATCGCGTAAGTACGTATTAAACCAGTAGAGATACATAAACGAATGAAGGTTATAAAGAGGTCGACGTAATTACACATGATTGTTATATGAGTTGCCGCCCTCTATTTCTATCAAGTCCTATTTACACTCATGCTCGTTCTCTTTTACTGTCAGTAAACATCCAACTTCGTTTCGAGTAACACTAGCGTTGATCTTCGAAATGGCTAATAGTATTTCGCGTTCTTCAAACTTTCTTTCTATACGCTATTCTTTCATTTAAAAATAAAAAGAAACAAAAAGATCGTCAATTCCTTTTTACCAAACGATATTTATTATTTAGCCACGGTAATATCAAATCGATACGATTGAAACTTTCCACTTTGGGTGTTTGAACAAGTGTCCTCGAGAAACGAACGTCGATCTATATTATGTATATACCAAAATGTAATATATACATACATACATACATAAATACATATATATATATATATATATGTCGTTAGCATGAATGAATACCCAAGGATTAGCTCACACCTGACAAACTTTCGATATTCTCGATTACTCGTCGAGCGTGCCATTGTCATCTCTTTGGCTCGAAGAGAAACCTTTGGGCTCGTGTATCTTTCCCAATAAAAAAAAGGAGAAAGAATAAGAGAGAGAAGGGGAGGGTTAACTCGTAGACATTCGAGTCAGTGCATCGGCATGTCCGTAATGCGAATGCAGATGCGAGCTCTGCTACCTAAAACGACATGTGCCATCGACATGATACACAATAGCTATCGTTGTCGATTAAATGATACTCCTCGATAGAAAAATTCAATATCATTGAGAAGACTTTTAAGAAAAAACAAAAAAAACCTACTCCAATTGTTTGCTATTTATTCAATTAATACTTTCATTAGAATAGACGTAGGATTAGTCTGGTAAAAAAATAAAAAAGAATATATTAAAATCAGCTTGTAATCGATCGTAATTAAAAAATATCCGTTATAATTGATTCCTCTTTAAAGATAAAATAGATCTTCGTATTGTCATAAAGATATTATCGAATATTACAGATTTATCGATCGTATGATTCAATCGATCAAGTCGAAAAGGGATTCGATCGAAGCACGTTCGATGCATCTTCGATCTAAAGAGACATATGGGTTCGTAGTAGGTATCAAGGTGGCATCGTGCCACCTGCACCAGGTGCATCGCTCGAACGTTCCGACGTTGTGCATGAATGAATGCACCGTCGAGCGACGACCTTCGTTTCTCCTTCCCCTTCCTCTTCTCGCGACACCAGAATTCCGTGGCTTCTTTCTGCCTCCCTCCCTCCCTCCCTTCTTCTCTTCCTCCTCTTCTTCCTCCTTACTTCTCATTCCCCCATCGTCGATCGCAACATGGTCGAATCTCGTCACCTCGTATGTATTCATGATCCCCCATAGAAAAAGAAAAGAAAACAAAATAGTTGAAGCAGAGTTTCCCGACGAAACGAAATTCGTCGTCGTCGTCGTCGTCGTCGTCATCGTAATCGTCGTCACAGTCGTCCGATTTATTTCGTCTTACAGGACAACTGGATTCCAAGAGTGACCAGCATCGAAATTCGTTCATCGACCATGCTGCTCTGATACATTTCCGCGTTTTTTGCTTTGACAGAGGAAGGTCTTTCGTAGCCTTTATTCGAAGTTATTCGCAACGGTACTCCGAACGAAAGAATTCCTTTTCGCGTAACTTTTCGGCCCTCGATGTTCTCTATCGATTCTATCTAAGAAACTAAATTATCTAAATTATAATACTACTTTATTTGATTTGACGTATATAAAATTGACGTTCTTTGTTTTTTCTTTTCTCTCTCTCTCTCTCTCTCTCTCTCTCTCTCTCTCTCTCTCTCTCTCTCTCTCTCCCTTTTTTCTGTTTTTCTTTTTCTTTTTTTTTCTAAGAAAGTGCATTACAAATAATCTCGTAGAATTTCTTGAGGAGATTGGTTTTCCTTTTTTCTTTCTTTTTTTTTTCTTTTTTACGTTTTGTTTTCTTTTTTCTTCTTCTTTCCCTTTCGTCTCATTTCTCTTCTAAACTTTCACTCGAGAAGAAAGAGACCGCGTCAAATGTTAATATCGACTTTTGATGAAAAGACAACCGTGCTATTAGCATCGGTATAATAATAAAAAGCGTGCAATCGTTTTCTAAACTTTCGTCACGTTCCACGAGCTTCTAACGGCTCTCTCACGTGAGCGTATCCGTGAGCGTATCCGCGAACAATCTTTGTAATCGACCCATCCTATTCCGAGACAAGTGGGCACGACCATTTTGAATCATCGCGGTCAAACGATTCGCATAAAATGAATATTGATCGTCTTTGTCGTGAATCATTTCTTGCATATGCAAGTATTATCTTTTCGTTCGAACGTAAGAGCAAGGGTCGTTGAAGGTACTTGAACTTATGCAAATTCGTAAGAGATTTTTTCTTGGTTTGTTTAAACGTAACCTGGAAAGTATAGACGATGCAACGATGATAATGACGACGATGACGATAATCGATTTTATTACAAAAACAACGTGTACGATTCAAAAGAAATATTTCAAACTTGAAACGATTGAAATACCGTAATACTTCTGAGAAAAAACTTCGAGGCGGCCGTGAAACCTTGTCGAGTATCTTAGAAACTACCTAAGTTCGAACGTCCCTTCCGATGACCGGAAACGTGTGGTACGTGATCGGTGTTACCAACAGAGCTCACGGAAACCATTCAGGAAACCGGAAGTTTGCGTACGTTCTTCATTTTGGCGCTTCGATTTCTAAGAAATATTTTTTTCCGTGGCTGGCGAGCAAGGTGCGGCACAAAATCGATCGACAACGCAAATAGTTTCTCGTTTTTGTCGGGTGTGCCCGACAAAACTTTGTACAATCTTTTTGTTTTCTTTTTCTTCTTTTCTTTTTTTTTTTCCTTTTCGTTCTCGTTCCTCGAAGTCGAACGTCGCATCGATATTTTTCTCGGTGAATGAGATACATGCATACCTATATGTACACATAGAGACGTTGTTAATTTCACTTACTCTTAGTCCGGATAAACCTTTTATCGTAATCGAAACTCAACATGGAATAAAAAGCGTATAAGCGCGATTCGATAAAGAGATCTTTGATCTCGAGCCACGAGGTTAATAGCACTGCGAGAATACTTCGCAAGTATGTGGGCTTGCCAAACCTGCAAACGAAAATAGCCAGTGCGGCAGTGCAGAATACCCCGGCGATCGCTAGACGCCAGGTCGCACGGCGCGTGTCCCTTTCTAACGCGACGCCATAAAGTATCGAGCATAAATAGTGTAAGTGGTATTTAGTCGTGGACCATACGCAAACACCCTATAAATCCTTTTAAACGTATTATCCGCCGCATATCGTACAATATTAGATCCTTATGCTAGAGATCAACGAAGAAACCTTTGCTAATATCGTATTGATTTCCATTATTATGCGCTAAAGAAAATAACACATTTATATATTCGATACAAAAGCGATAATCTTTAATCCTTGACTATAACTCAATTCTTTATTTTCGTTTACAACAACAAAAAATTAAACAATTGGAAATTTATGATAATTACAACTTGTATTGTTTTAATTATATCGATACCAATAATCATAACGCTTGGAAAATATTTATTTTCGAGTTAAGAATTAACGTTTGCTTTTTACTTTGAAAAAGAAAGAGACAAACAAAAAAATAGAAAGAAAGAATAAAATAAGACATAAAAATAGAGTATGCCGTACTGCTTACTTCCGATTGTATTAAATATTTTTATTTCTCACTCGTTCGATCTCTTCTCGAACTTTTTCAATTTCCTCGGACGTTTTTTTACTTTTTCCGAATCTTTTATCAACTTCGAAGAAATCGTAACGATCAAGATACAACCCTATTCGTTTCGGATTATATTACGAAGGTAGCAGTAACGTAAATCGGCCATTTAATTATATAAATTTGATGAAATTTATACTTTCTTCGAGATCTTAGAATATTTGTGCGATAGTCCGTGTCGCGATCAGCCGTTCACGGTAGAAATCCCTACTGGTTCTCATGATCGTCGGTAATATAACGGTTCGCAAACTATTAGATAATATTTTCTAACGATCCCTACTATTAACGTTACCGCATTCGAGTCGTAAAAGCGAGCGTAATAGTCGAACGCTTTAAACTATTTGATATCTTCTTCGAAAGGTAATCTAATCCGATTATAATATTTATTAGGAAGTATATAAAACTCTGAAAAGGATTTGGATTAATACGAAGAAGTTTTATATTAATCGATATTTCATCGAAACATAATTAAGCTTAAATATAAAATAATAAAAAAAAGAAGAAAAAAAAAAAAGGAAAAACAAGTTTAAGATCCTCGATATAGAAGTAATTTCTTTAACAGTTTACGAACGGATCCGCAATAAATATTCTTTCATGTACAATAAGAGACGATCGAAAGAAACATATAATAATTCGTAGCCTTTTGAAAGGGACCTTCCTGTTCGAACTCTCATACAATGGGTCAAGAAAGATAGCACGATGGAATTTTAATGAGATCCTACTCTCACCAGCGTGTATAATCTGTTTATTTAATAACGACCCTTTAAAACGACACAGATTGTAGGAAAGGTAATATTATATTTAAATATCGTTCGGATAAAAACGTATTGTATATAAAAACGAGGGGGAGGGAGAGAGGTAATTTAAAATCTATATACACGCAGATAAAAAATTCGTACGAATTTCTTCTCATTGCGTATGAAAAGATCATAAAAATATAAATGCAATGTTTCTCGGATGCCTCGACTAAATCGGCTTTCTGTTCGAAGTAACTTCGCGAAGAATTTCTTAAGGAATAAAAGAAAATGGAAAGGAAGAGGGAAAAAGGAAGGAAAGAGAGAGAGAGAGAGAGAGAGAGAAAGAGAGAAAAAAATGTAAAAAGATAAAGACGCATAGTATAGTAGCAAGGAAGGAGTAAGCTTTCTATTAGCGGTCACAAACAGACGGAATGGACATCTTGGCCCGCTCGAAATAGAAATAGAAATAGGTCCTAACGGACGGCCCGCAGCCAGGTTAGGTCTTATTTCTCACGTTCCTCGGGATGATTCACTAAGAGGGAGCGCGGTCGCGACTTTGCTAACACGAGCCTTAACTTTTCTCGAGACTTCGATCTTTAGCGAACGGGCGCAACGCGTTATCGCTCTCGAACTCGTCGTGCCCACGTGCGACCACGAGAGTGTCCAAGGCTTTGCGTACCTACTCGAGAGTTCTGTGTGGCTATATATGTCTCGCGTGAACACTCGCCTAAAAGACACCTACTACCACTGCTAACTATCGCTTTTACTATTACCGATTAGACTTCGAGATGGTAATTGATAAGAAAAAAAAAAAAAAAAGAAAAAAAAAACAAGGAATTTGTAACCTTTTCGATCGAATAAAAAATAGAAAAATGAAAAGGAAAAAAGAAAAGAGAAATGAAAAAGCAGAGGGCAGGGATAAACAAATAGAAAGAGATAAACGTGAGCCAATGAGAATTCAATGATCTCTCTTCTAAGCCAGGGCTTCGTGTCCAAAGGTTGAATCATTTCGCTAAATGCGGTGTTGCGTAATTTTAGGTGGGACGATGAGTATGCCCGCTCAAATTCTGCCAGCTGCTGTCCCCGCTTTTGCTACCGGCTTGCTGCCGGGGTGCACGTCCTATTTAGGCCGCGGCACGTCCACTCTATGCGTACAACCACGTGAACGTCCAATCAACGCCGACCAGGATCCGATGGAACGTTTGCTATGGAATCTAATTTTGGAGTTGTGCCTTGTGTTTAATTGGGGAAGTCTAATTCCGAGGAAGTGCATTCTTATTTTGTATACCTCTTCTCTTTTTACTATATCTTCCATCCTTCGATTCCTTCTCGTATCTTTCCTTTTCTTTTTCTTTTTTTCTTTTTTTTTTTTTTGGATTTTATTTTCTTCTTTCTTTGAAGTATCCTTCACAATATACGCTATGTCATAAATATCAATTTTAAAGGTGCTACTTGGTTAATCGAGGTAGGGACACTCTCGATAATTGCTTTTTAGTATGGGGAACCCTTTTCGGCAGGTAAAAGGCAGGTATTTCTTACCAGACTTGATTTACGACTTTGGTCGCAATTTTAAGAAAAAAATCATTCGACCGGTCAACGACGATTCATTCAACTCACTAACGTTTTTATAGCTTTCAATTTGTGTAAATTCTTCGTCTGACCGTTCGTTTCGACTCATTATTTTTCTTTTCTCTTATTTCTCTCTCTCTCTCTCTCTCTCTCTCTCTCTTTTTTTTTTTTTAGAAATATTTTTTGTACTCCTTTTGATATCCTTATAAAGGATATCTATACATGTTAATCAAGCGAACCGATTTCGCTCGAAAAGCGTCGTATCGCGTACGTTCGCACTAATGAATGCGTTCGAGGACTCGTTTGACGTAAAGCGCGCTGGTGTCGGATTAACGAGGATCGAGGATCGAGGAATGCCGATCGAATGAGAAAATTATCGGGCTACCTATATTACGATAAGACGACATCTGTGACGATCCTGTTTATAGTTGTGCTAGGTTACCTTCGATTATTATTCATACGTTTATCGCAATATCGCAGACACTAGTCTCTCCCATTTTCGTCTGCGGTTCAATACCGATTTGTTAAGATCGATCTTTCGATTTGATTTTCCTAAAGAAATTAAAAACTAATTCGAGTGAGGTTCGCCGTAGAAAGATAATTCTTTCTCGGCGTCTATCTGACGATTCCTGTGTGCGTCTCGACGTAAACTTAGAGAGTAACGAGACAGTTACAGAGACTTTACAGATGTTGAAAGGAACGACAACTAGGAAGGTGTTACTTGCTCTCAACATCGTTTTAGCTACATTGCTTAGCTATTACGTTTGACGAGGTCCATACCAGCTGAGTTAAATCTTCGGGTGTCTCCATCGATTACGAATAGGCGACGAGTGTTAAACACAGTGAGTCACTTTAACCTAACTCGCAGAGAATTTATAAAGATACACTCAGGCGGGATACAAATAGAATCGCGGCTGTTTTAGACCGGTGAATCCTAAAAGCTCGAACAAAGAATCCCCGATTGAAACGAGAATAGAAAAATGAAATGAATAAGAATCTCGATGATGACTCTTCCACCGATATAAATCATCCGAATCCTTTTAGCATAACCGTACGAGCTTCGCGATCTGCCCTGAAACGTTGGATTTTTAAAGATCCCTTTTCCTCGCGTTCGCGGACGAGGAACGCGTTAAAAGTACGACCTCCGAGATGATTCAGACGCGAAACATTCCCGACGATGCATGGCGCCACATATCCGACTACGGGGCGCACTTCCTTTGCGAGACGCGCGGAATTAATAGGAAAACGAGCCGAGTGACAGGGGAGTCGTAAGCTCCTCGCGTACACACGTACATACATACATACATACATACATACATACATACACGTATCTATATACATATACATGTGTGTGTGCTACGTACATTTACTCTTACAATGTATACATTCATACATTCGTATGTATACGCATTATACACATAAACAAGTAAGAAAAAGATACGTATAAACGTCGACGTTCGTATCCCTTCGCGACCGAGTCAGTAACCGATCATGGTTGCGGGCATGGATGAGCCTGGCATGCCTAATGTCTGGCGCCTCTGGCTCGTGCGCCAGGAAATAGATTGCATCGCTTATCGGAAAACACGAAGGAGCCTCGTCCAGCTTCCATCCGCCATCTGGAGAGCTGCTTCCAACTTTTGCTTCTTTTTTCACTTTTTCTTTTTCCTTTTTCCTTTTTTCCTTTCTTTCTTCCTTCTTATTTCTCTAACGCAGACAAGATCATGGTCTTCTTCTTCTTCTTCTTCTTTTTCTTCTTCTTTTTCTTCTTCTTTTTCTTGTTGGTTTCGTCGCGGCTTCGTGAAAATAATGACGTCATTGGTTACAAGGGTTTTAACTCTTCACGACAGATGCAATTCTTCGAGGATAATGTTTATTATGAAAACGGTAGATAGTAGAAGAGAGAAAGGCAAAACGTGTAGTAGATACGTGTGCATCGATCGAGACTCGATAATGACTTACATCGTTAATTCTACGAACGGGCTGACCTGCATCGAGGATGCTAATGCGTACGCACCGGAAACGATGACGTTTCTGTGGGCAGGAAACTCCGATGACAAAGTGCTTAACAGCGAATCCGTGACATTAATGTGCCAACGGTGCACCGATATATCGAAACGTTCGTTCCTACCATCGATTTCCGTGTATAAATATTTCAAATTCCATTTAGACAAATATTTTGGCTTGTTCGTTCGAACTCGTTGAAACAAATAAAGACTTTTAAAAACAAACATCGTAGAAACTTTTAGAGGGATCATTAAAATATAATATAATTCGTTTCAACGACGACAATCGCGTGATTTTGATCGAACGAAAGAAATTTCGTGAAATTCGTCGCGTTAATTCTAACACTGTTAATAACGCAAATATCTTATCTCTTAACTATTTGTCCTGATTAATACGTTAACACGATGAAATTACTCATTTCACAGACATTGAGTTTAGAGAAGAAAATGCTGTAAAAACCGTACCACTAATTATTTTATTTAAAACGAATAACGGAATGACGTGCGTTATAACTTCGTTATAGACGTAATCGAATTTGATCTAACGGCAAGTCGAGGAACAGATGTTCGATCGGTTTTCACGATAAATCGACTTCGAAACGATAATTCTCCGTTCTGTAGTTACTCGTAAAGGGTCCGTTTGAACAAGCCCTTTGCTCGTCTCTCTCTCTCTCTCTCTCTCTCTCTCTCTCTCTCTCTCTCTCTCTCTCTCTCTCTCTCTCTCCATCTCTTTTCTGTCGGACTTTTATCTTCTAGCGAGGATCTATTTTTAAACGCGGGTCCTGGTCTAGACGATAATTTCAAAGGAGCGACCCTACACATACTCTACTCGAGCCAAGAGGCAAATTACTACACTGAATAGATGGTTGCACGGCTGAAAGCACGCGCTCTTATCACGAACGACGGAGACTGTTTCGAGTCCGACCCTTTGCGACCTCGAAGGCCACGTTCTTCTTGGTATTCTCGGGGGGTCTTAAACGTTACAGTAGGTAGTCATCGTCCTGTACCTCGTCCTAAGTAAGTCCTTAAGAAAAACTACGGACTTGTGTAATCTCCGAACCGAGTTGTATATGCTCGATCATAAACCCAAAGATTCCTTTACGAGCATGCGAAGAAGATTAATCGACGTAAAATAATATGCGTTTTTATTTTCTTGCCTATTGTTAACTCCTATCAATTTTTTTCTATCATCGTTGAATTATTTATTTTATTCGCAATTATGTTCTTATCCGGAACTAAAAGTTAAAGGAAATTTGATCGAACTCTTTTCTCTGCAACGATATCTGCTGCATATTCGAGAAACGAAAAACACGAAAAAAAAACGAGAAAACGGTCGGATAGAACGTCCTTGAAAACGTTACCCTTAACCGTATAGTAATCGTGTTTCCGGCAAGTAGAGCGAACGTAGTACGCATCTTCCCGTAGAACGTATCGGCCGATTTCTTTCGTTGCATCATACCGTTAAGCGCGACGAAAGAAAAAAAGGAACGCGTCGACCGAGCGGAGAATAATAAATCGTTGCCGATTGCGCCGTGATCGATGATTGTCATTCCGTATGAATAAAAATAATAAACACCGAGAGTGCGCAATCGTCAAAAGGAGAAACTTTCCACGCGTACGTCGGAACGAAGAATGGACGCGACCTTGAGAAGGAACGTCGGACGAAATCGAAAGTCGTTGTTCACGTCGACGTCATTGTCGTCTTCGAACTTGACGGCGTCGATGTTATAGATAACTTTATTTTTGACTATAAATTTTGTCGAACTTACGTAGAATCGAAACATAGGAATTTTCTCTTTTCTCGTTGTCAGTTTTTATTAGAAAAAGATCTCTCGTTGTCTATTTTTCTGGAAAACGTTGTCAAACGTTCAGAGGGAGAAGGACAGAAACGTGTGCACCCGATGACGTTAAAAAAGAAGTCTTTGATGTAAAGGTAGCGAAATAAATGCATTTTCCTCGCTTTGACGAGGCGAGTTATCTCTACTCATGTATACGTACATACGTTTGTACGTATGTACGTTACTGAGGAGGGTTTGACACAAAAGGGAGAGACAACGATATTTTTTTTTCTTTTTGTTCTTTTTTTTTGCCAGACTACCTCTTTCGTTCGTCACGACGAGCACGTTGGAAACGATACGGCGGTCCTGGTTCGAGCACACTTTTTTCTATTTTCTCTCTCTTTCTCTCTCTTTCTCTCGTCAGTCTCTCTCTCTCTCTCTCTCTCTCTCTCTCTCTCTCTCTCTCTCTCTCTTTCTCTCTCTCTCTCTCTGTTCAGTATACCTGCACATTCGTCGAAGGAACGTCGAGTATTTCTCGTTCGTTCTAAATGGACATTATCTCAGCGAGGCTCGGTAATTTCGGAAAATGGAACGAGTTTTACATCACGAGCATGACTCTACACGTTGCTCCCGAATGCTTCACAATGATTTCTCCGATTTTTAAATATCTCGATTCGTGAAGATAAGTATGCTGTAGAAGATCGATCGAAGTAAGAAACGACCAGTCACGTAAACAAATATTTCTTAGTGCGGTGGCAGTTCTTCAGGAGATTACTCGAAAGTAACATTGGCCGCAAATTACGGAAATTTTCTTTCTTTCTTTCTCTCTCTCTCTCTCTCTCTCTCTCTCTCTCTCTCTCTCTCTTTCTTTCTTCCTTCCTTTCTTTCTTTCTTTCTCTCTCTTTCTCTTTGTCCATTGACGTGACTCGGAAATTGCGGTGGCAATCTTCCTGAATGTCCCCTATCGTACGTATCTCCCCGCGATGACTCTCCAGAGAGCGAGGCAAACGCATCGACACGTATTCGAGAAGAGCTAACTAACCATCTCGAGTTCATCGAGCCGTATAATCCATACCACGAGCGATGCAATTAAGTCCTTTGTAAAATATAAGCTAAACTACCCTCCGTTTGTCGTTCTTGCCTCGTGCTAGCACGTGCCGGTATAAAAGTATATTTATAAATACGATATATATAATATTTACGTAAGGATGACACGTCGATGTTCTTCGTCACGCGGTGATTCTTTTTTCGTGATTCTCTTTTTCTTCTTTTTCGTTTTCCCATTTTTTCTTTTTTTTTTTTTTTTTTTTTCATCATCTTCCATACCGAACACTTTTTATTTACGTAGTAGAGCGTAACAAAAATGATTCGATTGTTCCAAGGATTGTAACAGAATGTTCTCTAGGACAATCTTATCTTTCGTTTACTTTGATCGACGATTATGTATCTTCTTTGATAGAGGATAGAAAGCTTCGCGATAAGATGGGGTCAACTTTAGTCGATATTTTTATTTCCTTTCTCTCTCTCTCTCTCTCTCTCTCTCTCTCTCTCTCTCCTCTTTTTCTTCTGTTACTTTATTTGGTCGTTGTCATCCGTAAAGACAAACGGTCCATCAGAAATCTTCCTTTCTCGATAAAGATATTGGCAAGGAAGATAATGAAAAAAGTCACGCGTACTCTCGTGGACTCGAACCGTTTTCCCTTTGGGAATGAGTCATCTTCTCTTGACGAGGGTAACCAGTGAAAGCGATATTAACCTGAGGACACGTGGTCTTCGTCCTGGTTTTCGAACTGACCGTCTTTGTCCTCGTCCGTTTAAAAAGAGAAACGAGAATGTGCCTCGCGTTGAGGATCTAAACCGCATGGTCGATCGTTTTCAATGGAGCATAGTGTCAGCTCGATGTTAAAATGCATCCGTCAAATATATATATATACATACATACACACTTATATATATATATATATTTTTTTTTTCGAAAAGTTCTAACAATTTTCCAGATATATCTTAACAATATTTCGACTAAAATTCGAGGATTAGAATATTCAGGGACATTTTCTTTTATTCACCTTCGTCCCTGCGAACGAAGATATTCTTTGTATTATATTATTCTAAATATCTCTTAGAAGAGTAAATAATCGTGGTTAATCTCACGTCCATACGTACCTACGTATTTTCGATTGACACCAATTGCTCCGAATAAAGAGAAAGTGAAACAACGAGAGAGAGAGAGAGAGAGAGAGAGAGAGAGAGAGAGAGAGAGAGAGAGGAAGGGAGAGAATGAAAAGAAGCATCAAAAGGGATAAAACCGTGCGTGTCGTAGGATCATTCGACACTGTGCTCGGCACGCACGGATCGGCCATCTGTTCTTCCTTGCCTGTTAAGTGCTACCCTCTTTCTATCTCTCTCCCTCTCTCTCTCTCTCTCTCTTTCTCTCTCTCTCTCTTTCTCTCTCTATCTCTCACATCACTAAAGGACGTACTACGGTCACGCGTAATTCGAGCCAATCGTTCGACGACTAGCTTGATGTCATTCGACAATTCGTATTTCTCCTTTTAAAAGCGAGAACCAGAATCTTTCTACGACAAGACGTCTTTTGCGAAAGATACCACTGAAGGATCCTTCTCTTTCTCACTCGTTCGTTTACTAAAGCGCGCTCGCAGCATCCGCGGTTCCCTCTTCCCGAGTGGCACACCGGAATCCTCGCGCGCCGTTGGAAATACGAGCATTCCTGACCGTCCATAAAAAGTATAATGGATGTAATAGCGCGGGAAACCGTCGGCCGTGCGTTTTCTCGCTGAATTACGTTCTCGAGACCTACCGATCTACACCTTCCTTCCTTCCATCCATCCAACTTGCTCCATCTTTTCTCTCTCTGTCTCTTCTTTCTCTCTCTCTCTCTCTCTCTCTCTCTCTCTCTCTCTCTCTCTGTCTTTTTCTTTCTTTCTTTCTTTCTTTCTTTCTTTCTTTCTTTCTCTTTCTCTATTTCTCTTTTTCTCTTTCTCTTTATCTTTCTCTTTATCTCTGTCTTTTTCTTTCTCTCTCGATCGAATTTTATATTACACGTCTCTCCTCCTCTATTTTCCATCCACCTCCCTCCCTCTTCTTCCTTCTCTCGATCAATCGTTTTATTGAAACATTTACCGCAGGAAATAACATCGATTTTCGAAGAATCGGAAAATCACGGAAAATCGAAGAATCCCAAGTAAATTCGATTCGGTGAGAATCTTCTCTCGTTTGTTCTCGTGAGAAATCAGAAAGGAAATTGCCGTTTTCCCTTCCGTCGAGAAAGAACGTTCGAGATTTTTCGAATTCTTATCGTGGTTAGAAGAGGACTGTTAAAAGAGGAAGCTGAAATGTCAGTGAGGTCTGGAAGAAGAAAGAAAAAAAAAAGAAAAGAAAAGAGACAATAAGAGAGAAAGAGAGAGAGAGAGAGAGAGATCCTTTACCGCAGATGTTTATCAAGAGCTTTTAGAATCTCTAAAAGGGACAGGCAAGTGAAGTGAGTTATGATGAATGTTCGTATAGTCGAAAAAAAATCGACAATGTTCGATGGACGCGTCGTTCTTTCCAAAAAAAAAAAAAAAAAGAAAAAAAGAAGTAGGGAAAGCAAACCAGAAAATATCGAAAGCGTCGTTCCAAACATATATGTTCCAAACATATACACACGCGCGCACATATGGCTTAGTAGTAGTATTTTTTCTTTCCCACGTATCTCTTCCGCAAAATTACTTATTCTACATGTAAAGGAAGTAGGTACATATATTATAATTCCTTTCTATCGACTTTGTCGAATAACCCAGATTCGTGGCACACATTATCGTCGCGAAGGATAGGTAGATGGACAGACAGATAGATATTGTATAGCATAAGTGGGAGTAAGAAAGCGAACAACGAGTACGCGTCGTGTCCCTGTCATCTTTGAACTGAAGTATCGAGGCCGTACGTTACATACCTACCTACACACACACACGATCACATTCTCTCCAACAGACAAACACACATATACCGCGTAATAACGTTTCGCGTCTATAAAATAAAAGAGGCGAGAAGTTACATGCATTCTTGTGTCTTCGGAGTAGAAACTATACGTAATCCTAACGCCATTGGTACGTGCCAGCAACGTAATCCGGAGTAACCGAGTTCGAGTGAAGGATCGAACGCGGAAATCCATTAAAAGATTCATTTCGTGGGATAGCAACACATCTCTACCATTTTTATCATGGAAAAGGAGACTCAGCGGTGTTAGCGCTCTTGCTTAGAGCAAGTTGATCGGTATCCTCCGTTTCCACTTGTTTCCCTCTTCTCCTCTTTCTCTTCTTTCTCCTTTCCTTCGTCGTCATCGTCGTCTTCGTCTTCGTCTTCTTCTTCTTCGTCGTTGTCGTCGTCGTTCGACGCTCTCGGCACGCAACGAACGCCTTCCTTCCTTCCATGTTGGCGTAGTCTCGTAGCGACTCGGCCTCGGCCGTCCTTGCCCCGTGCCGGTAGGCAACGCTGCTTTAGAGAAGGTTGCTAGAGAAGGCTGCTTGCTCGGCTAGGAAACGCGTTGAGGGGGCTAGGAAACACTCTTACGACTCCGTTAGTAGCATTACTAACTGACGAGAAAACATAGTACTCCTTGAACGAATTAGAAAGGCTCTCCCGGACCTCTCCTTTCTGTTCTTTCTTTGCCTGTTGCGTAGGAGGGAAAGTTACTGGGATTCGGTCCTCCCTTTTCTTTTTTTTTTCTTTCTTCTTTCTTCTTTTCTTATTATCTTTGAATTCCTCCGAGAAAACTCTTTCCATGTAAGCCGTCGTTCATTTTTGAAAAATAAGAGACGACGAGTATAGTCTCCGGCTATTTTCCTCGTTGATTTCTTTCGATCTTTGTTGGTCTAAATTAAAAATAAGAAGAAGAATAGAAAAAGAAAGAAAGAAAGGAAGGAAGGAAGAAAAAGAAAAATAGAAGAGACTGGCTACTATTTCGTAGGAATTTCTAGTGTCGGTGAAATTGGAAAGATGATGGTAAAGCAGAAAGAGGAAAAAGGAATAGTGGAATAGAGGATTCGCGATCCTCTTTGTCTCTGGATCGAGCAGAACAGCACGAAGAGTCGTGAGCACGAAGAGCCAGCCTCTTCTCTTCGGCTCACCATTAGGGCTAATGAGTTCTTTGACGGTGGAAAATAAAAGAACGTTTTTCGCGCGACTACTTCCGCCTTTCTGGGACCTGAAAGTCTGGAAAGAGTGCCACTGATTCTCTCTCTCTCTTTCTCTCTCTCTTTCTATCTTTCTCTTCTTAAGTCTCACAAACGAATCCTTCTACCATAATGATAACGGCCGTGTAAGTAAGTACGTATTCTTGGAAAAGTAAAATGCAAACGTTCGTAGTATCTTTTCCTCGAGCCACGTTTTTAAATTTATCGTCTCTATATCGCGAAACGTGCTTTTATCATTCCTCATCAGTCAAATGTTTTAAATAAGTTCGCATTAAATATCGTTTACGTGGCTTTTTGATTCGCTTGTTTCTTTTTTTCTCTCTTCTTCTTCCTTTCTTTTTTTTCTTTCTTTTTGTTTGTTTGTTTTTTTTTTTTTTTTTTCAATGCAACATTTCGACGTTTTTCTACAACGATAAATGAGAAATTTCTTCTCGTGCTCTACTCTCTCGATCAAATAGTTTACACTTTTTTTCATCATCGTCATCATCATTTTCATCATCATCAACGTCGTCGTCGTCGTCGTCGTCGTCGTCGTCGTCGTCATAATTATCATCATCATTATCGTCTTGACCGTCGTTGTCGAGGACAGTTAATATAATGATTTTAATGCGAGTTGAATCCACCTGGACGGATGTATGATAAAAAGTGAGCATACATAAAGGTAATTCAAAGAAATATGTATTATTAAACGTGTACAGGTTAGAAGCAATTACAATCGTCTCAGTAACATTATAGATATATACGTAGTGGTAGCAGTTAGTCGTGTTCTAAACACATGCGAGGAAGGTATACCGATTCAGTACGTCTCTTCAGTAAAATATAGTACGCTAGGATTATCTTAAATTACTGTCAGACGACTGATTTATAAGGAAGACTGATCGTATACGAATGTACTCGCGAAAGTTCCGAAATGTGATCGTATGTGTGTGTGTATCTATGTATGTATGTATGTATGTATGTACGTATGTATTTACATCGTACGAAGAATCGTTCAGATTTACTATCGGATCGATCTGTTTCATTACGTCGAAGTGCAGTTTACCGGATAAGCTTAATGAGCCGGATAAACTTCTCTCTACGAATGAAGTTGCTCGAAGTAACGCGTAAAAGAAGAAAGAACATCGTGTCGCCAAGCAGAAATGTTTCTGCTGAACGAATGATGTAATTCGAAAGCTATGTTCGACGTAGTCCGTTCTTCAGATAAAACAATTACGTGTTAACATTTCCACGCTAAAAATAAGTCTGCTTTAAGTCGTATAATCAAACTGAAATCAAGCTGGACTGGAGATGCTTTGTCGTTTTGAAGTTAAATTAAACTGTATGCGTATCTGCGTGTGTATGTATATGTGTGTGTTGTATATATGTATATAGGTAGATAGGAAACATCGTTTTCACGATCCGGTGAACGAAACATAAACATAATGAGCGTAACATAGAGTAATTAACATTTTCTAAAGGCTTTATAGGAAATATTTAATCGAATTATACGAGCGTATTAAATCGATTCATGGAATCAACGAACTTAACGATCCCAAGGGGGTCCATCTTCGTTTTGCAGAGGTCACAGACCTACGATATCAATGTACTTTCTCATATATTGATACATACATACATATTATATATATACATATATCTCTCTCACTCTTTCGATAGATCTACGGTAGACGCGTGCAACGTTGTTAGAAATATCGTTTCCCATGTAAAGGAAGAAAGAAAGAAAGAAAGAGATAGAGAAGGACTATGGTAGTCCTTAGAGTAGAGCGATTCACCGACGTACTGAAACGGCTTCCTTCCTTCGGCGTATCGAGCTGAGTTAATTCCAGGGTAGAGCTAATTATCGCCAGGAGTCGAGATGTTACCAACCGGGTGTATTAATGGTCTCGAATATCCGTGAAATCGGCCTCGAAGAAGGAAACACTGTTTTATTTAGCCGTGCCTCGATAATCCGCGCCGGCAAAACACGCCGGAGTATCGTCGATTACGATTGCGATTCTAAAGAGAGAGAGAGAGAGAGAGAGAAGGAGATAGTAGAGATAGAGAAAGGAGAAAGAGAGAGAGAGAGAGAGAGAGAGAGAGAGAGAGAGATGAGAGGGAACTGGTTGTACAACGTGAGAGACTCGCCTCGATGAATCACCTGTACTATCGTCATGCTTGTTCCTTATTGCCTCACGAGTACTAAACTTATCGGTATTGTGCGAAGGTCGTTCGAGAAACTAACTTGAAAAACGTCATCGTCCATGATAATAGTATAGATTCGCCGTAGAAAGTAGAATAACGTTATTACACGAGATATTGATCTTTTTATTTTTTCAGATGTCCTATGTAAAGCTTTTAATTGGAGTACCGTAGGTTCGATCGATCGAAAAGAAAAAAAAAATGAAATGATAGCTTTCAAAGTGGCTCTTCTTCTTTAGAGGGTCACATATAAAACGTGTTTGCTTAAGTAGACAGTAATACGATATCTTATTTCGTTTTTCGTTCGCTCGTTGAAACTTTCTTGCTTCGTGTCGCACGGATACCATCGTGGGACACCTGGCGATACTGTTTTCTATGTTATACGAATCTGGTTTGTACCGTAAAGTTTTATTAATTATTATTAATATTTTCAATGAAATCTTTCTCTTTCTTTCTCTCTCTCTCTCTCTCTCTCTCTCTCTCTCTCTATATATATATATATATATATATATATATATATATATGTATATATATATATGCCCCTTTGATTTCTCTCATTCTCAGGTTATTACACTTTCTAAAAATAATTTTCAAAGAGAGCCATCCACGTAGAGAACTACGCACGTTCATTCGGTCAATAATATTTCGATAAATCGTCGAACCATCTAAATTGACCTCCCGTAACTCTGCTAGAAGTATTCTGAAGACTCATGAAACGTCGACGTTCTCTTCTACACCATCCTTGATCCTTCGGATGACCGCGATCGAGGCCAAAAATATCGATCCAAAATAACGTCGTCTCTTTGTGTTTCTACGTGTATATACATACGTATATATGTATATCTCTACATAACATACCTAGTATATATCAGTTTCCCTATCGTTTTCATTCGCGTCCTCGAATCATTAAGATTCGAGTACGGCCAACGGAATCTTATTTTCCGTCGTAAATATCGAGCAAACTCGTAGAGACGACACAAGTACGTAAAGTCCCTCGTAATTCGTCCGTTCGCGCACGCGTTGCGATCTGTTAGAATGTACACGCACCGGGGACAACACTTCGAATCGAACATTTCTTATCGCTCAATGCGAGCCGTGATACGTAAACTTTGCAACTTATAGACGTCGTTTACGTCAACGTAGACGTTGAATCCTTCTTCGCGAAACAAAGGATCGTCAGCGAGAAGCGATTTAACGAAAAGAAAAAAAAAGAAAAAGAAAGAAAAAAGTTAAAAAAGAAAGAAAGAAAAAAAAATATATATATATATATATAAGCAACAGCTTCATCGCAAGTAAGACGCAAGCAAGCAAGTATCTCCGTATTTTTAATAGCATTAAAATATGTGCTGAATAACGATAAACACAATGATAAGCGAAGTCGCTCATGGTCGTCGACATATAAGCATCCTAATTATTATTGAATCCGTTTATTACGTTATCGTGCTTATGTATTTGCGTCATAGCTAGAGAAGACAACGGTTATCGTTATCGATATTACCTAATTTATCTTGGCATTGAAAGCTGCACCGACTTATTAGGAGATCGATAATATAAGCGCTTGCATATAACCAAAGAGAGGAGAAGAAGGAGAAGAAGAAGAAGAAGAAGAAGAAGAAGAAGAGAGAGAGAGAGAAGGATTAACTCTGGTCCCTCTCTTTCTTCGCATCGTCGCTTCTCTTTCGCTCGGAAACCTATAAATTATACATTCCATTATTCATGCTGGCTCGCCATAATCATGCAAGGTGGTTGACAAGATCCCGTCGCGTCCTACCGTATCTCGTGTTCTCTCTCAACAGAAATAATCATCGGTGTTCGACCGAATAAAAATATTTTCTTCTTTTAAAAGAACGATTTCAATTCGACCAGCTTGACCAGAAAACAATTTTTCGGCTAACTAATTACAAGACGACCCTAGGTTGTCGTTACAACGAGCTACGAAATTATTTATCAAAATCGTCTCGGTCGGCAGCTGCGACGAAATGCAAACAGCCGTGAATACTAAAGAGGATTCTGGTCGGCCTTTTAAAGAGACGCTAGTATCGATCGTAGTCGTAGAATCTCGTCTCTTGGCAAAATAGATAAACTAGAAATATATATATATATATATAAAGTATATCTATACCTAGGAGAGATCGCGTTAATTCGTCACGTAGAAATCGAGAAGAAGGGAGAACGAGAAAAAAGTTGAGGAACGATTCGCGGAGTCATCGCACGACACGATAAGAAGAGAAAGAAGAAGAGTGAAGTAGGAGGAGGAAGAAAAGAAAAAAGAAGAAAAAGAAGAAGCAACAGAAGAAGACGAGAACGCGCGTCTCGAAGAAGGAGGAGAAGTCGGGGAGGGTTCGTAGTTCGCGCGAAAACGTTCGGCTAATGTTCGGTAAACTTCGGTTACGTTCGGTGTCGCCGGCGAGCGTTGAACCCCCACTCCGGTGGCGTACCGCACGGCAGAAGGAAGAGTGGGGAGTCGGCGTTCGGCGGCTCGCCGTTCAATCGTCGTTCGACCGTCGCGCGAGGTGGTTGCGTGCTGGAAAGCTCGCACGGCTGTAAGGCGCGTGCCTCGGCTAATACGAAAGATATACGGTGTGCGACTCGCCCTCGTTGCGAGCACGCTTATCCTTTTTCGTTTTATCACGAAGGAAAGTTATCTACGAGTTAAAACTAACTACTCGCTTCCGTTCTTTGGAAAGCTTATATTAAAAGAAGACAGAAGGAGAGCAGGTGGTGGTGTATAGAAAGAAGAAGAAGAAAAAGAAGAAGAAGAAAAAGAAAAAGAAATAGTAGTAGAAGAAGAAGAAAAGAGATGCCTCCTCCTGGTTCGAGATCCGTTCTTCGCGACAGTGACGTGATGCCTCCTCGTTCCTTGTTACGCTGACGCCGCGAAAAAAGGTCTTCGTGAGAAAACGTGGTGACGGAGCGCGTATTTCTCCTCCATCTCGCTTTATCGTTCTTTTGTGCACTCGGATATTAATTCCTAGTTAAGGTCAACACGCGTCCGATAAACAAGTATACGTGTGTATAAATATATATATATATATGTATACATATACAAACATCTATACGTACTAACGTATAGCCTACTGTGATCGGTTTATTTAGGAAAGTGCGTTGTTTCCGGTTCGGTTACGACGGACCAACACGAGACGCTCCGTTTCTCGTGCCACGAGGTCGACGGATTTATTTTGTCCCTTTTGTAACTTACTCTCTGTGCCACGGAAGAGACATACCACACATACATACATACATACATACATACATACATACATACATATATACACGCACGCACACTTTACGCACGAATAACGACACGACACACACGCACATATTGTCGTCGTCGGCAAGTACACGCACGCCGGAACGCGCGCGCGCGCGCGTATCTCTAGACGACGTAGCAACGTACACACGAGGAAAGATTCTTAGGAGTCGCGCGGCGCCATGACCGCGGACGGCCTGTTCGAACCTACCAGCATCCCGGGGCACCTCGCTCCCACGCCCGAGAGACTGGAGAGGCTTCTCTCGAAGCAGACCCTCGAGGAACTCTACGAAGTCGAGGAACAGCCTTTCGCACGGTAAGTGAGCGACACCGACCGATTCGAGACTCTTCTTCTTCGTCTTCTTCTTCTTCGTCGTCTTCGTCTTCTTCTTCCTCCATGTCGTACACGACACCGTTCTTCCTTGTCCTCGAAAATAGTGAAAACCAAAGGAAATATTCTCGTTTCTTACTTCTTCAACCGGTTTTTCAAGACTATCTGAATCTTTGAATTCCAGCTTCGTAACGATCTTATAATATACGATCTTTTCTTTTTCTTTCTTCTTTTTTTTTTTTTTATTAATCTTGTTTTTCTCCTCTTCTTTCCGAATCGAAAGACTCGACTGAAAATTATCGCGATATTTTCGTTCGTTCACAAGATATCAAAGTCGTTCCTATTGTTAATATTTAAATAATCATTAGTTTTGTAGAAATGAGAAAAAAGAATATTTGCGATTAGGAATGATATACATACGTACGTACTTACACACACACACACACACACACACACATGTATTTATATATATATACGCGTGTAATTATTTCAGGTTAATATTTTGAGCGCATAACGTTTTGCGAATAAGGAAAGGAGAAACTTTTATGTAGAAAGGATTATTGAAAGTGTCGTAAAATAAGAGTGACGTAATTTCTCCGTTGGTCGAAACGCCTTCGAAAGTCGTTCCGAATATCGTTTTCTCGACCACGAAGAATAATTCCGTTTGATTAGAGCCTCCCTGGGACCGACCCATCGGCATTTTGGGATTCG
Source organism: Vespula pensylvanica (assembly GCF_014466175.1). Taxonomy (NCBI): domain Eukaryota; kingdom Metazoa; phylum Arthropoda; class Insecta; order Hymenoptera; family Vespidae; genus Vespula; species Vespula pensylvanica. The sequence continues at coordinate 14,293,167 of NC_057685.1, forward strand.
ACGATGAGAAAACTTGTTCCTACCGTGAGATCGAGGTCGGACCTTTGCGTGCCGATATTATTTTACGACCTACGCCCTCCAACCTTTTTTCCTCTTTCTTTCTCTCTCTCTCTCTCTCTCTCTCTCTCTCTCTCTCTCTCTCTCTCTCTCTCTCTCTCTCTCTCTCCCTCCCTCCCGTTTCTCCCTACCACCCTTCTTCTTACCTCCTTTCTGCCTCCGGTCCAACGTTCGCCGACACAAAAAACGAAAGAGAAATAAGAAAACAAGAACAAAGAAGCTTATCTCGAACGTATTCTCGAAAGGTCCCTACCAGCCTTACTCGTTCGTGGCACAAAAGTTAAAATTGACCATTCGTTTTAATTTTCTATTTCTCTTAGGTTGCGAAATCGATGAAATCGTAGATAGCTTCGAAGTCATTAGGGTCTCGGTCGGGGCTAGGTCATGGATGACGACGTTACTTGGATGCAAGATTAGAGAAGCTAGAAAAGTGTGACTTTGTTAGACTCGTCTCGTTGCAGCTTGATCGAAACGAGTATTAAAAAGAAATGCGCATTTAACGTATTATAAGATGAATAATACAGTAGAGGATTTTGATTGTAATATGATTTTCAATCGTGTAACATTTTAGTTCATTTTGCTTTCGACTTTTTGCAATGTTATTGTCGAGACGTACATAAATATACATACATACGTAAGTACGTACGCTGCTGACAAAGAAAATACGATCGCGAGAGGGCATTATAAAAAAAAAAGTGCTGATATGTAGTTGCTTACGTATATATCTCGAGCACGTAAAAAAATATTTGTTTGTGTCCTTTAAACAACGTAAACTTGGACCGTTCTCGGTATTGTTATAGATAATTATACGATATTATTATTCTTACGAACGTTTTAACTCCGTAAAATTCAGAAGGCCGTATTACGGTCACGACCAGTCGCGCATTCACCCTCGATTTGCTCGAGTGCCATTTTCATTCGCGATCCTTTTGTTCGACGATTGCCTGTAGTAAGCATCTGCATAACTCTCCGGAAGAGACTCTCGGTGATGTTATACCTACATATATTGATAATGTTATATGTATTTATGTATGAGTACCACCAAGCGACATTCGTCGTTATATTCGACACAAAAAAAAAGGAAGGAAGAAAAGAAAATAAGAAACAATCTGATTTTTGTTCGAAATATCAAATACACAGATATTTTAAATTAATCCGCATAGAATGTAAGTCTTTCGCAAAACTTTTGACTTGAAATGTTAAGAAAGTCTTGAAATAACGTAGGATACGAGTGTTATGTTAGATAAGCGATTAGATTATAGATTAGATCGGTTTATTATAGATTAGACGTGATATATATGTATGTATATATACATATACATACATATATATATATATATATATATATAAAATAATGGCCGTGTTTTGCGTTGATTCTATGAAAAGTTGAATTATGTACTACTAACGAAGAAGGAAGCCAACAAGTCCTTCGTACAATTTCAAATGCCGCGACTGCATATATAATTACTTTTCTACCTTCACCCACATGAGATATATTGTTAATGCATTTTGCTTAACGACCGGACGCATCCGAGTTCTTCCGCAACGACGTTAATTATTACAAAGATTTATGCTGCCGTCAATCATGAACGTTCAGAACGGAACGTATGGAAGAAAAGTATCGTGTAATAACGTTTGCACCACCGACCACTTGGGTTCGTCTCTTAGAAACTTTTACCGGAAGACTTAGCCTTCTTATTAGTGCTCGCAAGCGTTTATGTAAAATGGAGGGAGAAAGAGAAAGAAGAGGTGAGAAGAAGAGAAAAATAGGTAGATAGATAAAATTAGAAAAAAAAAGTCATTATATTCGGGTATAGACGGTCACAGTTAGACACCATGTACTTAGATTCACAGATGCCCCTATAACATTGAGAGATATCGTATCATAATCCTTGATCCTACGAGTTTAGCATTTAAATCGACGAACTTTCTTTGTTTCCATCGTTGTATTGTATAGAATTTCCCCGATGAATTATTCGTGAGATTAATTAACTCAAGGTCGTCGAGTCGAGAAACTCAAGTAAGAGAGTCTTTCGAGTCGCAAACTCGAACGTTCGATTTTCATCGAGGTTATCTTTTTTTTAGTAGTCGCACGCCAAGAGAGAAGAAGAGAGAAAGAGAAAGAACGAGTATCGAAGCACGTACAATAAACTAGAGATAAGGAGTGGTCTTGAGAGGCATTTCACTATAGCTGCTCGATCTTGAGACTCGAATCGTCAGAGCGACGCCATAAACGTCCGTAAGAAAAGGGGTCTCTGGCATAAATATTATGGCTATATCGTACTACGCTACGTTATTCTCGCGAAATGTAAATAAACCGAAGCCCGCGTTCCGTGGCCACCAATTAAGTGGTCTGTTGCCTGTGAAATCGATACCTGTGCCTCCGTTCATGAAACGTTCATGGAATGATCTTTATTGGCCGAGTTTTGCCTTTGCAGACTTCCTTTGAATCTTCGAACGATCGTTATTTGCGTTTTCGATTCCTTTTCTTCGCCCTCTTCTCTCTATCTCTTTCTCTTTCTGTCTCTACGATCTCTCCTTTGCAAATGAGCGACGATGCGACGAATCTCTCTCTTTCCTTACGTCCTCTTCCGAGACTATTGACTCTCCATATTGTTAGAAAAACGAAATAAGAAAATTATTTTACGGACTCTTTACGAGAGAGATCTTGTACTATATTCTACAATACCCGCATAAACTCACGTCGATCTTTATCGTCTCGTTATCTCTCTCTCTCTCTCTCTCTCTCTCTCTCTCTCTCTCTCTCTCTCTCTCTCTCTCTCTGTCTCTCTCTGTCTCTCTCTCTCTCTCGCGCACACTCTCTCGATAGAATAGTACCTACTTTAAGATTATTCTCAGAACAATTCCACGTTATCGCGTTCGAAGTAGAGGAAAATTTCTTATTACGAATAAATAAGATCTCAGGAGCCATTTTATTTTTCGTGTCGTACTGTATGTTGCCTATCCATTTAAATACTTGGGTATTTATTTACATTTTTTTATGTAACAGAATATATAATAGATAGATATTCTATGAAACTTTTATTCATCGATAATACTAACTAATTAATAACAATAATCTCTGTGTTTATATGTTTCTCTCTCTCTCTCTCTCTCTCTTTCTCTCTCTGTCTGTCTATGTGTTTTGTGTACGTGTGATAAAGAAAAAGGAGAACGGTTCTGCAGCCACCATCGTCTTAAGTTTGTGTCTTGCGAGATACACTCGCATGATTTATTCATTAACCTAACCGCGCGCGAGGGTGTCACGGTAGACACGCGCTATTCCGGAGCGGAACATCACGAGGCGATCTTCACGAAGCTCTTTACCGTTCTCCAAGCGCGTCGTCTTTTCACTTTAAAAAGAAAAGAGAAGAAGGAAAAGGAGAGAGAAGAAAGAAAGAAAGAGAAGAGACAAAGAAAGAGAGATAAATATCGATAAAATAGAGATAGAGATAGAAAAAGAAAAAACCGTACTCTCGCAAAGATCTTTACGAATTCTACGATCGACGCGTTATCCCGCGAGGATGTTTCTGAATTACGATGACGTACGATGCAACAACAACGTCGTCTCGTCGTCGTCATCGTCGATGTATGATGTGTATATGTATGTATAACAAATACAAAGGTACTCGCCTTGTTGCATCGTCTCGTTCTTTCTCCGATATAAGAAAATCATCCGTGCGGAATGTAGACGTGAAATTTGTTTCGAAGGTAAATACGATGTTAGACGTTAAACTTCGTCGTCGCGTTGAATGTTACGAACGTGAGTCATTACAAAATTTCTCATCGTTGTGAAACTATTTTATCTATCTAAACGAGGTAGGAAGAGAAGTGGAAATGGAGTGGAGTGGAGTGAAGCGGAATGGTGGAAGTGAAGATGGAGGAGGAGGGGGAAGAAAGTAATCTTGTATACCTACGTCTTAACGGAATCTCGTTGATGATAGAGATGGGAAATAACCAATGATGTTCGAAGCACAAGATCTTCCAATGTTCTATCGCGAATCTCGAAAGATTCTCGACAATCGAGATTAACCTAGAATATGAATTATACGGGAGGAGGAAGGATATCGTTGACACGGATGGCCACCGATACATCTCTCTCATAGTTTATTGGGTTTATAGGTAATATTCTAACGGGACGAACAAACGAATGAAATAAAGAACGAACGAAAGAAGGAACAAACGAACGAACGGTCGTATTATTGCATCGGTCAAATCATCGAACGGTAACATCTGGCGACCGCGTATACGTGGGGTACGTCTTATTGCAAGTAGCAAGAAAACTTAAGGATACTCACGTTTTTCTTTTACTATAGCTTTACTCTATTCCGCGACTTCATAATCGCAAATCATAGAGTACTTCTCTTTCTCGTTTTACGGTTGATGCTGTTACGCAAGAGACGACCGAGAGAAATAAATCTATCCGAGCGGTCTTGCTCGGTCCAACAGAGAAAGAGGGAGACAGAGAGAGAGAGAGACAGAGACAGAGAGAGATGCGGATTCGAGCTTTACGGTGTTGGGTCGTCGCGTCTCGGAGAATAGCGCGGAAGAAAAAGACGGAGAATGGATCTGAGTGAGAGGAGAATAGAGAAGGAAGAAGAAGAAGAAGAAGAAGAAGCAGCAGCAGAAGAGAAGGTGGAGGAGAGGGTTGAGCGTGGGTTGAAAATAGCCTGTGGCCGGGCGGAGTATGCAGAAACCGTCCGCTATGCACTTGCCACTCGATATTTATACCCTTATAGGTAGATACGTTGCAAGCTTTTCTTCTCTCTCTCTCTCTCTCTCTCTCTCTCTCTCTCTCTCTTCTTTTTCTCTTTCTCTCTTTTACCTAAGGCACGAGCTAAGGTACAAAAGGACGAGCTTGCCTCGAAAGATATACCGGCTGTAAGGGACGATATCTGGCTGAGTGTGAGAGAGAAAGAGACAGAGAAAGACTCCCTTCGAAACAATACGCTTTACGAGCTACGCTAAGCGGGAAGAGGTTATCGAGAGGAAGAGAGAAAGAGAGAAAGAGATATGGTCGAGACTATCCTTCGTGATTCTCTTCGTCGAACTCGCGAGAGAAAAGAGGAGCTCGATGACCCCGATAAGCGAACGTCTCACGAAGCAAAGTCGTTCTCGAGTCGTTCGCTTCGTCGTTTCTGCCACCGTCTTGCTACTTCGAAGAAAGAAAGAGAGAAAGAGAGAAACAGACGGAGAAAAACAGTGATACATACTGTCGAGGAAAGGAAAGGAAGGGAAGGGGGGTGTATTCGAGGCGCCGGTGCATCCCAGTCGCATCCCAACCGCTTCTCAAGCGCGTTCCGTCACCGGGTCACACTGCGTTTCTCGAATCTCGACTCCGAGACTCCTCTCTTGGTTCCTGACCTCGATAAACGAGTCTGCCGTGCGTTCGTCCGAAGTATCGCGTCTTAGTGTTAGCGTGCCTTCCTTTCTTCGTTTTATCTTTACGCAGTCGAGTAAACTATTTCGAGGAATTAATGTGATACATTTTGTAGAAAACTCGAGGAGGAGGACGAGATTTTATTTTAATTATTTAAAAAGCAATTGTATCGTATACCGGATAATTCCGAGAGAAAAAATATATTTCGTTCGTTCTAAAATTATCGTCGTCGTTTATATCAAATTCATCGCGATATTTCAATCCTCGATTAGCGGTCGAGCGAAAGAGGAGCTTTAGAATTTTAGATATTCACGTCTGTCTCCGTTGATTCATCGTATCGTTAATTGTTTTATCAGCCAATCGAAGAGCTTTGAAAAAGTTCATTGACCCTTTACCGTTAACGTAATCTCGAAAGTAGTCAGTTGTACGTACATAATCGGTAGAAAGAGAAGAAAATAAAAGAAAGAGACGTGACAGAAACTAAATCGATATTCGTACGCAGGAAAGCTACACTTTTATTATCACCTGTTTCGAAACGGAAGCAATAAATACTATGACGCACGTGTACGCCGTGTGTTCCCGATGATTCGTATGGGACTCCTCGTGTGCTGAATACGTTCTGTCCTCTTTCATCGTTCGAACGTTTCTTTTTTTCTTTTCTTCTTTTCTTCTTTTTTTCTTTTTTAATTTTTTTTTTTAAGTTCCGACCTCTAAGTTTGAACGAACGGAATATGTATTTTTAAACTGGAACGTTTTTCAAGGGTACTACTCCCTAAGGAGCCATTCTCTACGGAGTTTATTTTAAGATGTAAAGAAAAATCCAAGGAAAAAGTTCTGTAGAGAGAATGGCATCCGTTCGTCGAGATGAACGGAATGAAAATCCGCTATCCTACGGATTCTCGGACTAAGACGACTATGCGAACGCCGCTCTGGATGGACCGGACGAGTTAATGCGACAGAAACAGGCATGCCGTCCGGAAAGTAACGGTAACGGTGCTCGCAATTAGTGCGCCGGAGCTCGGCTTCTCCTCCTGCCTACTTGCTCGGGCCTTGTGTCGCGATCCGCTCGACAATGACCTTCCGTCGAGGAAGGAAGAAACACCGAGTTATGCTCTCTCTTTCTCTCTCTATCTATCTCTCTCTCTCTTTCTTTCTTTCTCTCTCTTTTTCTCTCATTCCAACATCTACGAATCTTCACGGTACTCGCGACACGTGTCTTGAGACCGAACGTACGTTTCACTTCGTTGCCTCTATTTCATGTAAATCGGAATCTCACTTACCGGAGAAAGTATCCGGTACTCGGAATTAAGATCGAACTCGATTCAGATACAGTCGGTTAAGGAAATATTTCAGAAATACTTCTTCAAATTGTATTAATTAATTCTAACTGAATATTGAATGTGAAAATAGAGCGAGACGAAATTGCCAATAGTCGTGGAAAGATTAATCGCGTTAATTAAAAAAGTGATCATAGAGAATATCTTCTTTTCAAAGATATTCCTCTTCGTGTGTGTGTGTATATATTGATTGTATCATCGAAAAAAAGATAATATTATACAATTATATAATTGTAAGATATCTGTAAGATCGTAAAGATCATCGAATTTAAGAGACGATTTCTGTCAGAGTTTTCCGAATTGTTAGGATTATTTCGTGGAGAATTTTTGTACGGACGAATTGCTGATCCAATCTCATTGCAACAACCATCTTCTTGCGACTCTTCCTTGCTTGTGTATGGGTCACGCTTCGATTCCTCGTCCGAGATCGAGTATCTTCTCTTCTTCGTCCTCCTCCTCATCGTCGCGAAGGTCGTCTTTGGCAGTCTTTTCTTCTACTTCTTCTTCTTCTTCTTCTTCTTCTTCTTCTTCTTCTTCTTCTTCTTCTTCTTCTTCTTCTTCTTCTTCTCAGTTTGGCGGGCGGAACGTGCCACGGGATGCAGCTGCCGAGCCAGGAACGAACAGCTGTTCCTCTCTCCTCGTATATACATCCCTCTCTCTCTCTCTCTCTCTCTCTCTCTCTCTCTCTCTCTCCCCCTCTCCCTTCTCTCCTCTTCTTCAGACTGCGCCTTCTGCTTCTCCTCCATCTTCTCGTCTTTCTCCTTGTCCTTTCCAGGCTAAACCGTCTTTTTCGCTTAACATAACAATGCTGCTCCTCTTTCAAAGAGGAGGATGTACGTTTTCGAAATACCCTTGGCCCTTCTGCGAACTCTAGCCCCTTCGAATTCCATCACCGTCACACACAGGTTTTTCACTTCGAAAAAGGACCATCTCTTAGCTTACGAACGACAGTAACATTTTTCAAGCTTGAAAAATTCTTTCGGAGTATCTAGAGTAATAATCCGGAATATTTCTTCTTATTATACGATTTAAACGATACCCCTTAACGTTAATATTTGAAGAAAGTAAATCGACAGGAAAATATGAAACGACATCTTATTAACAACCCTTAGATGATGTCGATCATCAACGATAACGGCCAGACGGTATAAGTCAGAGTCTTAGCTCTTCTCGAAGGCAATGGAGTCGGTGCCTCTCTTCGACTTTCCGTCGCCTTAATTATACTTATCGGCTCGTTCGATCGGAACGCCGTTTGCTCGCGCGATCTTTCTCTCTCTCTCTCTCTCTCTCTCTCTCTCTTTTTCTCCCTTGAATTGCAGTAGAGTGAGAGAGAAATAAAGAGAGAGAAAGAAAAAAGGAGAATGTTTTCTTGAAAAAAAAATAAATAAATAAATAAGTGAGAGAGAGGAGGAGAAGAAAGAAGAAGAAGAAGAAGAAGATAGACGGTGTGTCGGTATGCTCCCTTGGATATCTTCACGGGCGAGAAAATACGAGGGTGGTATTCGAGCAAGGCTAGAAAGACGAACGCTCTTGCCTTCCTTCTCTCAAGGTCGTCTCGATCCTTTTTCTTCTTCTTCTACTTTTTCTTCTTCTACTTCTTCTTCTTCTACTTCTTCTTCTTCTTCTTCTTCTTCTTCTTGCCTTTTCCTTCCCATGTACATTCTCTAGCAGCTAGATAACCGCACACCTGGATCGAATTCCTCCAAAAAAAAAAAGAGAGAGAGAGAGAGAGAATTCCCTTTTCCTTCGGCGATCAAATTGATCACCAATTAGCCACCGAACCCTACAGTTTATTCCTTTCGAATGTCGAAAGATTTGGAGTAATAAAACAAAACGAAAAATTTCGTAGGTTCTCGTGATTAAGTCGAACGATCTTTCCCGATAGAGAAATACATCCTGCTCAAACGATCTATGGATCGAGATCGATCGTGACGAACTAGCTGAGGACCGAGGTGCAGTCGTTGGAAGTTATTACGACACGATGCTTTTAAGAAACGAGTGAGTGAGAAAGAGAGAAGGGCGAATGGATCGTTCGCGATTACGCTGTGATCTATGGGTCACGATCCTTTGACGGCAGGACACCTTTGGCCCAGATCACTCCGTGCCATTGTGTCGTCACGATTCGAATGTGTTTCAATACTTTTCTATACCTGAATAGAAAAGGAAAGGCCGTTCTTAACGAATAATCGTGTTTTTTTTTTATTTTTTTTATTTTTTCTTTATTTTTAATTTTTAATTTCGTTTGGTTATAAGCGAACGATTCTTTTACTTATTTTTTTCCTCCTTCTCTTCCATGAGAAATCTAGAAGATATATTATTTTTCTTTCCTTTTCTTTCTATTTTTTTCTTTCTTCGAAGAGTAGCATAGAAGAAGAGTACCTTCTTCGAGATCTTGAAAAACATTAACGAGTCAACTCGCAAGGTCTGTTTCCCCATTGGCAAAAGTAAAAACGAGGAAGTGAGCTCTCGCGATCGAAGATAACGAGTCGCTAAGGCGCGGTATACGCGTTCGGAACGAAAAACAGGTTTGGAACCGTGTTACCGAGCAGTCTGCACTTTTCTTCTCGTATCCTCGAAAATCAGATTGCGCCTCGTACTTCTCGGGTCCTGTTCGACGCCCACGCGTCCTCTCGAAACTCGCACGCCTTTATCTTCGTCTCGTTCTTCTTTCTCTCCCTTTAACTCGTTTCTATTCTCTTTCCTTTTTCTTTTTTTTCCTTTTCCTTCGCGTTCTTTTTTCCTCCTTTTTTCTCCTTTGACTCAAAGTTTTCTAACGTAATAAAAAAAATCAAACAAAGATGATATCTCGTTAATAAAACGTACCAAGTTGAAGTTTATTTTCGTCTCGTCAATCATTGAAACTTTTTGATAATCATTCGTCAGATCTAGATAAATCGTCGGGCCAATTAATACCGATTACAGATTAAAACACAATTCTGAAACGTCGAACGACGTTTCCTTAATACACATTTTGTTGTTAAGGTGAAAAAGTTAAAACTTTAATAGGTCATTAATTAAAATTTGCAGACGCGTAAGTACCTTAGCTCGTATATAGAAGATGCAAAAGAAGTTCGTCGGTGAATTGGTAGAGGAAGTGGGGGAACAGGGGGAAGGAGGGGGAGGGGGAAGTAAGAGAATCGAGGTGGTTTCTTCGTTAAGACCCTATACTCGCCGACCTCGTTACAACGCGGTCGCTCCCCTTCGGCTTCCGTTCGGTTAACCGTAAATTACAACCGCGACCGGTGTGTAACGAGCATAATGGCGACTGTAGTCGGGTGAAGGTCGGACATCTCGAACGAGCCAGGCAAACGAATCGAGCGCGATATTTCTTTTCGAACGAAAGAAACACTGAAACCCGATACTTGTGGACTCGACTTCGTTTTGTTCAAGAGTCTTCATCGAGATTGCATACATAAGAACGTCCTACGTCCGTAAAGGATTCATTCACTCGCTCGTTTTAATCTTTTTTCTTTTATCAAAAGAAAAGAAAAAAAAAAAAAATTCCAGATATTTTTCATATTCCTAGTTTAATTTCGAACGAAACATTTCAATAGAAAAAATTCGATTACGAGTTACTTAGCTTATATATACTTAGAACGATCTATACGGGATAAATAAATAAATACTCTTATCGTCATATGCACTTCGTTTCAAACGATTTCAGGATGCACTTAGTTATTACTTGTCGCGTATCTAAGTATTATTGAAATCTTACGCGAAATTCTCTCTTTCTCTCTGTTTTTTCTTTTTTTTTTCAGATATTAAAATCCTACTACCTCGTATTCAGAAACAGAATGATTCCGGACTTGATCGTGGAAAACCAGTATTCTTGATCGATAACGATATATTTAGTCCGTTCAAATCTGGATCTTGAAACGATCTCTTTCTCGCTCGTTAAATTGTAATATTTAAATATCGCGAACGATTTTAACGTGTCTATTTATCGACCAGGTAAACTATAATTTCCCATTTAGTAGACTTCTTTATTACGGAGAAATCAAATAATATAAGCGAATTTGTTCTTCTTGAGAGGTTGAGAAAACATTGAAAATGAAGTTAACGTGCTTCTCTCGTCCGGTCGTTCTACTTATTCGATAACACTCGGTGGTATCGGTTCGATCGTTGTTGCGGTTCCGCGTATTCATTCTGGCGTATACGCGCCTTGGGAAAAGGAACAACCTTGCCCGCATTTTCTAGCGTGACGTAAGTCGTGTCCACCCTTAATACCGTGTAGTATGTTAAAGAGCGGAGAAGGACGTAAGCTGCCTCTCGACGTACGGCTTTCATTTCCACACATACACACGCACACATTCTACTTCTCTTACTTTCGTTTACTTTGTCTCAATCTTTTCCTTTTTCTTTTCTTTTTTCTTTTCTTTTCTTTTTTACTTTCTTACGAAACTTCGAGGTTACACGAACGTGAAATTATTTATACCCGTTGTATATATAATATTTCATATTAGATAACTACATAGTTGGAGTCATTTGAATTTTCCTCTAAGGACATCACCCATTATTCTATTCCACATTCGGTACAATTTTCTCGTTTTTATAGAACAAGGCGAAATTAGTGGTATCGTCGAGGTAAGAAATGATAAAACTAAGAGAGATAGAGATAGAGAGTGGGAGGAGGAGGAGGAGAAGGGAGAGGCGTGCGAGCTACGAGCATAGATCGTTCGATCAATATGGTTCGAGCGTCGGTTCGTGAGGCAAACGAGTTGTCGTAAGATTTTCACGAGGAAACTCGATTCGATCGAACTCGACGTCGAACGTTCGCCAGCGGTGATATCGCGTAGTTTTGCTTCGGAGATGAAAGACGGAGAGAGCAAGGGAAAAAGAGAAAGAGAGAGAGGAGGAGGAGGAGGAGGAGGTAGTAGAGAGAGGAAGGAGCGGATGCAATTACGAGAGCCGATTATGGTCGTCGGCTATCTATCTATCTCCCTTTTGCGATGTGGACGCCTGGTAACAGGGTTCGCAACAATGTTCTGTACGAATGCGTACGACTTAATCGTGCCGGTACAGAGCCGTGATCGGCAAGAAATTGCAAGCACGAGCGAGCCAACGAACGCGCGCGCGCGCGAGCGAGCGAGCGAGCGAACGAAAAAGAAAGAAAAAGAGAGATAGAGGGGGAGAGAAGGAGAAAGAGTCGATCGAAAACGGAACGAGAAGATACGTCAAGGTCGTATCTTTTCTTACCAACCCTATCCCCCGTCTCATCCCACCATCCCTTCCTTCCCTCCTATACTATCTCTTTCCCCTCAGTCGACGATTCGTAAGAACGCGCATCGCACTTGAATTATCCGACGAGTCCTCTACCACGAGTCAGTCTCTCTACGATTCTTCTTACGGCCATTACTCGAAACGAGCCGCGCGAGTTAATACCCGCGCGTATCGACGATGATACCGCGCCATTATCGGGCACTTTTTACTTTTCTACGGTGGCGAACGATTTCTATCGGAATGGGAATGCAACGTCGATACGAAATATATTTTTTCTTCTTCTTTTTCTTCTTCTTCCTCTTCTTCATCTTCTTCTCTTTCTCTATCTTTTTTATTTATTTATTTATTTATTTTTTTATTTTTCTTTGTCCTACTCGTACGAACGAGGGTCTCTTTGTTTCTTAATATTTTTAGCATGACGATTTATGTATGTATGTATGCTAGGGATATCTATGTATGTACATATAGATGTATATTTTACGTAAGTAGTCCTGTCCACATACATATATGTACGTACACGTAGCTATAATATCGACCCCTTCTGTAAATTTTTTTCTTTTTTTCATTGCACGCAAACGAGAGTCGAGAAAAGAAAGGGAAGAATAGGAGGGTGGAAGGGAGGTTCCGTAAAGCCATATCGGTCCGTGAGATCGCTAAGAGAGTGCGGCGAGATGCTCTCTCGCGAGAGAGCCGTATCGCGTTCAGGATAAAAACGAGGTTATGGTCCAGCGAACGCGTGCCTCGATCCGGTCGTAGCAACGACGACTGCGGCCAGCGTTTTGCGAAACGTACTTACTTACTCGCTACTATGAACTTGCGCTTTGCCTCCGGATCGTTTCTTCCTTCGAGTTGAATCTCGAAGAATAAGAATAAGGTAGAAAACGAAGTGCACCCACGCCTCGATGGAATCTCAAGGACAACGCGCTTCTACTATCACCTCTCTCTTTCTCACTCTTTCTCTATCTCTATCCGAATATCTAAGTCTTATCTATCTCATAAAAATTTCACTAATTCTTCATTAATTTATCAAAATTTTCCTTTCTTTTTCTTTTCTTCTCTTTTTTTTTCCCCCCCTTTATAACATTTTGATACAAAGTTTCTATACTCGATTATAAACTCGGTTGGAAGTAGCAATCGTTAAAAATGATGCAACGTCCTTTTTTCTTGTCCTTTTTTTTTTTCTTCTTTCATTCTCTATCTCTTAGAGAGATAGAGGAACGAATTGGTAAAGATTCGATGGCAACAGCATGGTATTGCCTTACCTTCTCCTTCAACTTCTCTCCCACCCTTTGCTTTATCTTTCTCTCCCTTTTCCTCCGCGTTCCAGATTCGAGGCCGCATGCAGCCGGTAAACAGTTGGCAGGACCCAGCTGCGAAGCCCTCGTAACGTAATGCGGGTCAATCGACGGCGAACGTTTTGCGATCGACGATCGTTTCCTCGCTCTCGTCGGCTACTCCATCGGGTTGATCCACGATGTCAAAGGGCAATCCGGTTCTCCGGTCGTTCGATAATAATTCCGTTCGACCGGAGTACGATCGATTCGCATTGTTGTCGTGTTCGTTCCTTCCTTCTTTCTTTCTTTTTTTTTCTTTTTGTTTTCTCCATTTTTTGTGCGAGTACACGTTCATGGATTATTTTTATCTCTCTCGTTTGATCGACAAAGTACTATTACGTACGTATTTATGTACTTACATGCAAAATACATAAGATTTCATCGAATGTTCATCTCTCTATATTAGTTTAGTATCTTGTTCATCTTTTCTTTTATTTATAGATCGATCGATCTATAAATCCATCTGGTTCATGCAGTGATTCGAGAAAAAGCGATCGCCTTGTGTACGTATATACGTATTCTAGTTACATATAAAATCCTACAAGACGCGCTTACAAAACCACGATTACGTCGTTAATTATATTTAAGTGGATGATCGTCGAGATCGTAAGTAAATTAAAAAAAAAAAAAAACAGAGAAATAAAGAAAAAGAAAGAAAGAGGGAGACCGAATCGATCGTTTCTCACTTTCGTGATTAAAAAAAAAAAAAGCATGGTCGATCGGTATCGATACTGTGTTGTTATTTTTTTTCTCCTCTATTTAGTTTCTTTTTCGATCGATTATATCGACAAAAACGTGAGTACGTACGATCTCTCGACGAGGACCAGCTCGCAATTGCGAAAATTTGTAAATAGAGAGAGAGAGAGAGAGAGAGAGAGAGAGAGAGAGAGAGAGAGAGAGAGAGAGAGAGAGAGAGAGAGAGAGAGAAGGAATAGCCGAGTGTGTGAGAACGTGGCCTACAAAATATGTGGAACGAGCGTGTAACTTCGTGAAAGATAAAAGAGATATATATATATACACACACACACACGCATATACTATATAGTATATAAAATAAAAAGCATTTACCCTTACAAGGGACGGGAACGATCGCGTACCGATTCTGGAAACGCATTCGATAATCGTTGGTTCCTTGCGTTGTTATATCGCATGTGACGTCAGAAAACGAGAAAGTTTTGCGCCATCATCAATGCGGCAATTAAAACGCGTTCCCTTATCCGGTCGTTGCAGCACGCGACGCACCTCGTGCTTCGATGCACACCCGCGAAAAGTAATTAAACATTCCGGAAACCACATAGGAAAGTTATCGAATGCGCATAAACTTATTGCTCGCTTAAGGAAGTTTTCCTTTACTCTCTCTTTTTTTCTGTTTTTCTCTTTTTCCTTTCAACGATACAATAAAGTGATTGCATTTTGAAACGAAAAATGCATCGAATCGGATTGACCTCTTCAAGCGATTCTAATGAAAAAAAAAGATTAAGGTATTTACTCGAATACATTTTTCTGCTCGATTTAATCAATCTTTATCTAGGTTAAACGAATTAGAAGAAGAAGAAAAAATTATTCTTCGTTCTTCGAAGTTCTCTAGAGAAATACAGCAAATTACAAATTCGATCATCGCATTCACCGTTTGATTTGATATAAATATAATGATGTTATATACAGTATTATTATTTATCATTACATCCGCGTCTCCCGTGGAATTGACCGAGCAGAAAATTCGACTCGCTCGAGTGTAAATTTTGCCTTTAATTCGGTTAACCGTTTGTCGGACTCCTCCTCCTTCTTCTTCTTCTTCTTCTTCTTCTCATCCCTTTCTCTTCTTGCTGTCTTAACATCTTTCTGTCTTGGATCCATCTTGGATCGTAACACTGTACTTATTTATGTTGTGAATGAAGAACGAAACACGGTGTGCGTTGTTATCGACACTGAATAATTTTACCTTTGAATTATTTCGTGTACGCTCGAAGGCCCCCCCCCCTTTTTTTTGGTCGCCGAATAAAGAAGGATACGTAGCAGATAAGGAGAAAGAAAAAGAAACAGAGAGAGAGAGAGAGAGAGAAAAGAAAGAAAGAAAGAAAGAAAAAGAAAAGAGGGTCTCACGTTATTATTCGTTGTCGTTGCCGTTGGGTCTTTTCGTGCTTAGCAACACGAACGCTTGCTCGTCAGCTGAAACTCGAGAATTCGTTCCCCTCGACACGCACATTCTTTACCGCGAGGAGGAACAGCTGACTTATTCTAACGCCTCGGTGTATAATACCTGTGTATGTATATATGTGTACATATATATGTGTGTGTATATATATATATATATATATACACACACATGAGTAAATTCGTGTGCGTGAGTGCGTGCGTGCGTGCGTGAGTGAGTGCGTGTTCTCCACGTGCGATCGCGTGCAAAACACGCACGCACGCACCGGCTTCTAATCTCGATGCGTTCCTATCTCTTATGCGAACCATTTTAATATTTGCACGCGATTGCTTGATTGGACGAGAGATAGAAAGAGATAGATAGTATAATGTACAACTAAACTTATTGCATTTAATAATAATAATAATAATAATAATAATAATAATAATAATAATAATAATTAAAGAAATGAAAAAATCCTCCCCGTTGGACATTTCGAGATCGCTAAAAGGAGAAAGAACTCGTGAAAGCCGAGCGTGTTATATCACCGAGCTCTACTTTTTGTCGAAACTCCGAGGCAAGAGAGTACCGGCCATTAATATCTCTAGGAATTACAATGTAAAAGGAGGCAGGATATAGCAGGAACGCGTTCGAGAGGCGGAGCAGCTTGGACGGGTGGGTGTAAAGAACTCGCGATTTCTCTCTCTCTCTCTCTCTCTCTCTCTCTCTCTCTCTCTCTCTCTCTCTTTCGCTCGCTCCCCTATTCTCTTGCTTTTCTTTGAAATCGGCCAGGCTCAAGCCGTGAAACGCAGTAAAATATCGTTTTGCAAAGGTACCGAGGCAATAGAGGTAGTAGCTCGCCGGTGGCCGTGCCTAAGACACTTTTACGTTGCTCGCTTACGGCCAGTATAATACGTTCGAGCATGGTGAGAGAGAGAGAGAGAGAGAGAGAGAGACAGTCCATGGTGTTGTATGTGCCTATAGAGCGCGCGTGGCACAGGTGTGCCCGGTTATTCCGCTCGATTTATTACCCTCTTCCTTTATTGCTGGGGCTGCAAGAGGCTCCGCCGAGAGACGTGCCATCCTTTCGACGAGCTTATATTTTTCAAACGGGAGAAAAGATCTCTCTCTCTCTCTCTCTCTCTCTCTCTCTCTCTCTCTCTCTCTCTCTACTCTATCTGTCTATCTCTATCTCTATCTCTCTCATTCTCTCTCAAATTTTCGTTAACTTCATTGAAATCTCATCTTTGTCATCCTTATATTTTTTAAACGAGATAAAAGTTCTCCCTATCCCATCCTCCTTCTTTCTCTCTCTCACTCTTATTTTCTCTCAAATTTTCATTAACTTCATTGAGACGTGTCATCTTTCGACAAGCCATTTTTTCAATTTTTTAAACGAGAAGAAAGATCTTTCTTTTTCTCTCTCTGAAATTTTCGTGAACCCCTTTCCTTTCTATTCTTGTACGAATTTGAATTAATTAAAGTGAATTTTTGTCGATATATGTATCTTCGATAGATTACTTGAAACGATCAAAACTAGAAACTAATGTTTGTTTTGTCGTAGCCATTAAAATTTCACGACGATCCTTATCCTTTCGTAATCCTCGTAATATTCTTATGCAAGCTTTCATGGATATCATTTTCTCGCTACGATTGCTTTAAAGACGTCGTTAAGGAGTCTCGCGGACAGGAGAATAACGGCAAGCTAGCTGTTAATAGGATACGAATCGGTTGCATTTGCGAATTTTTGTGGTCATCATTCTGACATTATCGCTCGATTTCATAATCTCTTCCTTTCTTGTTTTCCTTTCTTTTCTTTTCGTTACGTAATTAGAGAAAAGATGTAGCGATGAGACGATCACGTATATCGATTGAAAAATTCACGTGCAGTATTTATTCTATATACATTTTACTTGTTGATTTTTAAATGAAAAATATCTCTCGTAAAATAGATAAACTTTCGAAATCGAAAACAACTTTATCATTTCAAACGATTTTTCGCAAGCTCCTTCGTCGACGATATTTCTAATAGATAAATATTAAACAAATAAATTGCGAACGCGAGTTTAAAGAACGCGTTAAAGGAAAGTACCGAAAGTGGATCGGAAACGAGGAACGAACAGACTACAGAGTTTTAGAGAGAGCCGAAAGAGATGGTTTCAGTTCAGAGCGGATACGAGAACGCGCAAGTTCGCCTAACCATCATCGTCACCGTCATCGTCATCGTCATCGTTGTCGTCGTTGTCGTCGTAGTTGTCGTTTCCTCTTTCTTAAAGCACTAGCGTGTATACAGACTTTTACGTTCCCATTTAAGACGTCGGGAGGTGGTGTCCTCGTTTCACGGGACATGGCTTCTCTCTCTCTTTCTCTTTCTTTCTCTACTTCGTGATCGAGCGATTCGATTATAAGAGATGCATAATAGCAATCGAATCGATGACTTCCTCGTTTAAATTTTATTTCGTACGAATATTTTTTCTCTCTTTCTTTTTTTTTTTTTTCTTTTTTTTCTCTCTCCTTTTTCTGCGTATGTTTTTTCTCTCGTCGTTCGAGCGATTCAATAAGAATTCCGTAGAGGTTCTAGAACTAGGTTTACGAGGATTCAGAACGTCGAACTTCGACATCTTCAACGGCGCGAGTTTCTAACGGCATTTTCGACCCTTTGTTCGTCGAGAGACGCACGTTCGACGTCGATTCGTTACGGCAACTTTCCGATCTCTTCGTAGGCCGAATGGACAAAACAGGACGCACTTGTAAGGAAAGAGAAAGACTGTGTGCGGGACGAGGGAGAAAGAGAGAAAGAGAGAGAGAGAGAGAGAAACGCACACGCGGAATATTTTCACGTGGGCTGGTCAACCAACGATGACCTGAATGCAGTGAAACCGTCTTCGTTGACGTCTTCGTCGTCGTCGTCGTCGTCGTCGTCGTCGTCGTCGTCGTCGTCGTCGTTGACGTCGTGTGTCTCGTCTTCGACGTCGTACTCGTCGTTCGTGTGGGAAGATAACTCTCGTCATGTTTTTCGATAATTACGATTCCACGTAATTATCGATCTCTTCTCTTTCTCGAAAGAGAGAGAGAAAAAGAGATACACCGTGAAAACGTCGTAAAATCGAATTTTATTATCGAAAAAGAAGGGATAAGAAGAGTGAGAGATATCCGCCTTTCGACTCTTTTTTTTCTTCCTCTCTTCTTTCTCTTTCGTTCACTCTCGAATACGAAACTCATATTAATTTATTCGTTTATTTCTCTTCTGTTTCAGGTGAGTCTCGTTTTGAACGGAATATTCCCTATACAATCCGATCCGATCCGATCCGATCCGATCCGATCCGATCCGATCTGATCTGATCCAAGTACTTATTTATATACCGGTGAGTACGATATATACATAATACATACATAACTACACATGAATACATTACATGTATATACATACACGTAATGAAATAATTTAAGACGTTTAAACGATCAAGTTAATCGAGATTCCGTCGACGGAATACGACGGAATACGAGTGAGTGAGAAGGATGCAAAAGGAGAGGAAAAAAACGCAGGCAGCACTTTCTCCACCCACGCGTCGTCCTTGCCTCGTCCGTCGGCTCGTGCGGGTCTGATTTTATGATACTTTGTACCGACTCGCTTACTCGTTCGTTCGCTCGTTCGCTCGCTCGTTCGCTCGCTCGCTCATTCGTTCGTTCGTTCGTTCGTTCGAGATGACCAGATTTCTATAATGGTGGCCTTCGACGACACCCCCGCCTATACGCGACAAACGTCCCTTCACCTTTCCGGCTAGTCTAACGACTCGATGTCCAAGCTCGATGGAGAACAGCAGCACACGGTGGCAACGATGCAGACTACGCGATCGTGCTCAATGAGAAGGAACGCCATTTAACTTGTCTCCGTCTTTCTCTCTCTTTCTTTCTCTCTTTTCCTTTCTTCTTCTTGTTCTTGTTCTTCTATTTCTTCTTCTTCTTCTTGTTCTTCTTCTTCTAGACGCAACGAGACCAACCCGTCGTTGTTCCTTTTCAAAGCCGCAGCAAACGCATGCCTGTAAGCCTTCCTTCGCTTACCGAGTATAGTAAAAGAGAGGGTATCTGTCTCGATAATCGCTACCTGTGTGGCTACCTTAATACTAGACTTTCACGGTCCATGGTGTTAACAGAGTTTTCTCGTTCGCGAATATCAGAGACTCTTCGCGTACGTTGTATAACGTACGAACACGCTTGGCGTCTATTTAACGCTCGGTCGCGTCCGGTAAACGCCTGCTAACCGTTCTTTTTTTTCCTCTTCTTCTTTTTTTTCTTTTTCTTTCTTCTTTTTTTTCTCTTCTTCTTCTTTCCCGCATTGTCGAACGATAGACCGGACGATTTACCTAGAAAGTGGCGCGATTTACGAGCCCGTTCTGCGCGCGATCGTCGTCCGGTCTTCTTAACGTTTTTATATTATCTAAACAGAGCTCTCGATCTCTAAAAGAGATAATGAATTACGATGATATCAAATTTGTACTTTGGACGAGGATATTCGGTCGGACACGTTGTGAGATTATTTTAATGAAATTATATATCGCGTTCTACGTCCCTCTCTCTCTCTCTCTCTCTCTCTTTCTGTCTCTTTCTCTGATAAAACAATGAAGTTTCTTTTTAGATAAATAAGACAAATATCTCTTTAGACAAAGAAATGTTTTTGGATATCTTTGTACGACTGTCTTCGAACGATTTACTTTTTTACCATATAATTGATAATTATATTGTATTTATTGGTATTATTTGTTCGGTAGAAAGAAAGAGATCAAGTCGGAGTTGCAAGTATGTATCAATATAAATTATCGGGGGAGTAGTTTGGCTCCGCGGAGTCGCGTGCATTGCGTTAGCATGATTTTCTTTCGATATGTAGACAGTAGAACTGCTTTGGAGATACGAAACGGAAGGGAACGCGTTCGTCGAGGAGGTCGACGCAGACGTGGCGCCGTTTTAAACGCTTCGTCGTTCCGCTCGGCCTGTGAACTCGCTTGAAACGCCTGGATCCGTGCCGTTGCCCAGTTCAACATCGACGTCGGCACTAGCATCTCTCTCTCTCTCTCTCTCTCTCTCTCTCTCTCTCTCTCTCTCTCTCTCTCTCTCTCTCTCTCTCTCTCTCTCTCTCTCTTTCTTTCTCTGTCTCTCTTTCTCTGATCGTCCGGAGATACGTCGATCTTTTGTAACGTCGCGCTTACTCGGTTTATTCGATAGACGTAATCGATTAATCCAGTAAGCGATACAAGAGCGCACACCCGTTCGCTTATCCTATTCTCGTCTATTATGCACATCGGCTCTTTTAATGCGAAGACTCATAAGTACAGTTTTATCTTTCTTTTTATTTCCACGACAAAGGATCTTGAAAGATTTTCACAAGATCGTTACGATGTAGAACGGAACATGATTTGATCTGTCCGATGTGGCGATTTCTTAAGTCGATCACATTCTAATCGTCAAATTTTCGCCCGAAATATTCAGATAAAATGTTAATCATTCTGATATTCCTACGAGGTTTTTGAAATTATTCATAGATAAAAAAGAGAAAAGAAATATTACAAATTTACTTAAAACATTCTAACGTTCCAACGCTTGATTTTAGCAATAAAAACCATACGCGCCAAAAAAATATTTCGAATAGAATATTATTCCCTTAGAAGCAAAATATTAAAAATTCCAAGATAAATCATCGATTCGGACGATCCGATAAATAACGACTCATCCGATTCGGGAATCAACACGAGCAAAAAAAAAAGATAAATTTGTTAATTCGAAATATATATTTTCTAAAGTGGTAATCGCTTGATATGTAATCGCACATTGCAACAGAGAATAACAATCGATACGAATATCAACTTATCATTCTTTCGATATCTACGATATCTACGATAATCCTTTGACAAGAGAGAAACATTTACTTACGCGTATGTTACTAGCTTCTTTACCTTCCTCGCGTCCTTGCGTAAGCTGTTCTCTGACGGCCTTTGTAACGTAGCTATTGTGTCATCGCAAAGAGTCGTTGCTGTTTCATCGCGAGCATGCGACAACGGCATAGGAGGAGGAACAAGAGGAGGAGGAAGAGACGCCGCGGCGTTCGCGCGACCAAGCATTAAAAGGCAGCCTCGAAAGCGCCACGTGGGCGCTCACCTTCGATCGAGCCGCGTCCCGGACGAGCGCGTGGCCCTCCTCCCTTCCTCCCTTCCTCTCTTCCTCCTTTCCTCTTTTCCTCCCCTACTTCGTCTCCTCCTCATCTTCTCCACCCTTCTTCCTCCCCCATACTCTTCGTCGTCCTCTCGCAACGATGTGTCGTCGGCGGTGGCGTTTATTGTCGTGAGAGAATTTCACGGTATTACGAAGCTACGCGCGTGCGTTACACGCGGGCGTGTTTTACGTACGTACATATCTGTCTTTCTTTCTGTTATTTTTTTTTTCTTTTTTTATCTCTTTTTTTTTTTTCTTTCTTTCTCTGTCTTTCATTAATCGGGTAATATTTAATAAATATTCGTTGGAGTTTCTCAAACGTTTTATAAGGATAGATATGCGTCTAAGAGATGTATTTTACATATATGACAAACGTCATATCGTAGATTTATTTATATTTGTTACTTGTTCTTTTTTTAGTTTTTATTATTTTTTTTTTTCATTTTGTTATTGGTCATTTTCGCTTTTTTTCTTTCTTTCTTTTCTTTTCTTTTCCTTTTTTTTTTGTTTTTTACTTTTTATTCTTCTTTTTCGCCGTAGAGGAGTCACAGATCAATGTAAGCATGGTCATCGATCAAAGTTCGTACAGGACGGTCGCGAGTCTCGATCCATCGATTCCATCAATTTCGTTTCATCGATCCGACAGGGACACGCCGAGAGAGAGCCAATACTTTTTCCTCGTCTAACATCGATAGCATTTGTACTTGGGCGGTATCAAGCTTAAGAATGCAGCCGAGACACGCGTCAGACCGGTTCGCATGGCGCAGAATCGTTCGTACCCGATGAAATCGACTATAAACGGTGTTTATGCGATAGTCCTGACATTTTTAAAGTTCTCTCTCTCTCTCTCTCTCTCTCTCTCTCTCTCTCTCTCTCTCTCTCGCACTGTCTCCTATCTTTTTCTATTTTTCTTTTCATCTGAATATATACAACGAACCTCTCGTGGAATTTTTGTGAGTTGTATAAAATCACTCTCGTTTATATCGAATAGAAAGAAGAGAAGATTGGATGAGCGCGAGAGTGCATTAGCATAACTCCGTGATCGAGTATCGTTTGGAATATAAGGTTTTTTCTCTTCTTTTCTTTTCTTTTATTCCGTTTTTATTTAACGCGATCGAGAATGATCGATCGTAATGTCGATGAATATCTTTAAGGATGAAGGATATATATCGTAAAGGAAAGTTGTAAATATATTCGGTATCTTACTTACATTATCGAAGAAAATGGAAAGAAGAAAGAGAAGGCTTCCTTTTGTCGTAGCTCTAGAAACCTAGATACCAAAACCGCTTAACCGCTTGTCGATCGGAAGAGGATCGACCGGATTAAAAAGCGAAGCCAAACCAGTAGCCATTGTCGCCGTGAAACCTCACGGAGATCGGTTTTAATGCCGCGAAATCGCCGTATAAACGCAGCGGCAGATAAGAGAGGAAAAGGTAGAGAAAGAGAGACAAATAAAGAGAAAGAGAAAAAGAAAGAGAGAGAGAGAGAGAGAATCTCAAACGAATCAAGGAGTGAAATTTTACCGCCTTTCACCATCCGCCTTGCCTTTTCGATCGAACCTGCTTCCGTTTCTTACGACGACACTTCTGCTTTTTTGCTCTCGATTGCAAGAAATCAAATACCTTTATCCACTACGATAAAACTAAAGGAGAAAAAATCCAATGAAAAATATGAAATCTGTATGTGCGTGCATGTGTGTGTTTGTAATTTCAGAAAAAGAAAGAGAATATTCGATGAAACGATCGATCGCGTGCTCCCAAGCTGGCTCCTCGTTATAACGTCATATTAACAAAAAGGGCTCCGGATGTGGTTCTGCTCGTAGAGAGACAGACAGAGAGAGAGAGAGAGAGAGAGAGAGAGAGAGAGAGAGAACGAGAAAGAGAAAGAGAGAGAAACACCGAACGGCAGCTCTCTCGAGCGAGGGAACAAACTGCCGAACGTTATTTTTAGCCAAGTTTGTTTATTCTCGTCTTTGGCATTTTACTCGGATATCCTGTTTGATGACTAAACATTACACCCTGGATATCCCGCTGTGTTTCCTCCTTATTGCTCTTTTCCCTCTGAGAAAAGTATCGAGATCGTTTATGAGAGAGCTCCTCGATCGAATGGACCAACTCGATCGATTCAAGTATGCTTTCTATGTCTATAAATTCACAGAGTGAAAAAAGAGAGATGATAGATAGATAGATAGATAGATAGATAGATAGATAGATCGAGAGAAAGAGAAAAAAGAGAGAGACGATCTATTAATAGCTTCTTCATCGATTGGAGCTTCGATCGGCTTAAGAGAGCCGATCAGAAAAGAACAGCGGTTAGGAAGGGTTTAGATCTCATGGACGGATTTAGATGCAGCGAAAGGTAATATCGATCGTCTGCTCTAAAATTAAAGATCGAAGGATTCGGATCGCGGTCGTTAGTCGCCGCTTCCCTCTACCGCGTTACCGTTCTCTCTCTCTCTTTCTCTCTCTTTCTCTCTCTTTCTCTTTCTCTCTGTCTCTAAAACCTAGGCTCGCTTCCAGATTCGTCGACGAGCCTAGAGAGAAAGAGAAAGAGAAAGAGAAGAAGAAAGGGAAAGAGAAAGAGATAGAGATAGCACGGATACGAATATATTCATTCTCGGGCACTGGATGGGACGCGAGACGAGCGTGCGCGCGAGTGCATTCCTCGAGAGCGAGCGTCTTGCATTAGCGCTGGCGCCAGTACTCTCTTTTCCTCTGTCTCTCTTTCTCTTCTCTCTTGAGAAAGAAAGAAAGAGAGAGAGAGAGAGAGAGAGAGAGAGAGAGAGAGAGAGAGAGAAATGCTCCAGAAGGAAAAACACTTTTTGCGGTTTTATCGTCCCTATTCCTCTCCTTCTTCATCCTTCTTCTCACCCTCTCTCCTTCTCTCTCTCTCTCTCTCTCTCTCTCTCTCTCTCTCTCTCTTTTTCTCTCTTCCTTTCTCTTAGAGAAACTTACAGAGGCTTATTCGAAGACGGCCTTTGCACCCTTTCTTCTCAAGAAGAACGCGACCCTCTTTCCCGATTCCCCCTTTTATTACGAGCGCTACGTAAGCCTCTCTAGAACAGGAGCACCATTCAAGTGTTTGCTTCCGTGGTAGTTTCGCGAACTTGCTTGTATGAGCTTACAAGCGGAGAAGAATACAAGATTTCTTTTTCCTTTCTTGTTCTTTTTCTTCTTTCTTTTTTTCCTTTTTCTTTTTTCCCGTTTCTTTCCCGTGAAAAATTTCATCGTAAAAAGGAAAAAATGGAACAGCGAAGAGTGAAGAAGTTGTCTTCTCGGATCAGAGAAAGAAATAAGAGGAAAAATGTCGAAGGAATACAATACAGTAGAAAATGACCGTCAATGTCGTTCGTAGATTTTTTAATGTCGCAGGAGACTCGAAGGCGTCGAAGAAACGGCAGGGTGCTCTCGTAAAATTTTTTCCTGATATGTATGTATGTATGTATGTATGTATGTATATATATATATATATATATATATATATATATATACGTATGTATGTTTCTCGATAGTATTGGAGGAAAGAACATCCTTCTTTACTCCTTTCTTCGGTCGGCAGCTAACGACCAAAGATGGTCGATACCTTCGTGCGAGGAGGCAACGTCGTCGTCGTAGCTATCGTGCGACAGCTGTCAAAGCCAGGATGGAGGAATTCCTTTGGTGTTCCACGTTGGACCTTGAACCACAATCTCTGGACTTATCGAGTTAGCCTTAAGGACGTAGTACGTTACACGTCCGAGATAACCGGTTCTAACTGCTTCGGACGATAACACTCGAGTTCGCCACAGGACGCGTCGCGTCGCGTCTCGTCTCGTCTCGTCTCGTCGTCTCTTTTAAGAAAAATTCCTTTTCTATTACTCACCTCGATACCTCGAAACTTCTCTCTCTCTCTACTTGTGTACATAATATCTACATACGTTCCAATGAAAGAAAAAGAGAAAAAGAGAGATTTCGATGAGGGGAACGTAAAGTATACCTACTTTTATAATCGAATATATTTCGTTTTCTTTCTTTCTTTTTTTTTTTTTCTTTTCTCTTCTCTCTCTCTTTTTTTTTTTTTTTGGTTAATCTTATCGATCGAAAATCGAATGTGAAAGACTACGTTGAAATCGAGTTTCTACTTCGATTCGAGTTTATGCTTCGTTGGATCGCGCCAAAATTCGTGCGTTTCGTGTGGCCCTCCGGGGTCCGGTTGGTTGGTTGGTTGGTTGGTTGGTTGGTTGGTTGGTTGGTTGGTTGGTTGGTTGGTTGGTTGTCGTTGCTCGACGTGTTCGGAGCAAAAGGAAGGAGAATATAATAAAGGACGTTAGTGTGGAACGGCACCGCGGGAAATGGTCGATACAGAGCACCCAGTGACTGGTAATAAAACGAAACGAGTTTCGTGACCCGTCCTCGTCCTCTCTCGGCACAGTAAATTATCCCATCCTCGCGAAAGAAAAAAAGAAGAGAGAGAAAAAAAGAGAAAGAGAGAGAGAGAGATGGCTACGTTGATAATGCCATTGGAAGATAGGAGAGTGCATTCGATCGTAACTCTCGATTTTTCTACTCTTCGCATCTACTAGGACATGATACAACGTTATTATCATTTGGGTGCAGCGCGACTCGAAAGTCTTGTATGTAATGTCCGTGATCAACCGGTTTTACAAAGCTCTCTGCGAAAGCCACGCGAACTTTTGCTTTGCGGTAGGGATGAATTTTTCTAACTAACGGTGGCAAACGGTCTCTAAGAATTTTTCAAGCGCCCCGTAAAAGCGGCTTTTACTTGGGTCTTTGCGTCCTTCGCGGTTCATGGAGCACATTCCTACGAACAAATCTCTCGTGATGGGTTTCACCTTTTGTCGGTACAAACGGCTAGCGGAACGTCGCTCTCTCTCTCTCTCTCTCTCTCTCTCTCTCTCTTCCTCTCTCTCTTTTTACCTGAAAGGACCCCGAATCCCCACCCGGCAAAGAGAAAGAGCAAAAGACCAAGAGAGAAAAAAAGAAAAAAAGAAGAAGAAGCTTTTGCTCGCATCCGTCCATTCGTTCGCCCGACGTCATGAGTAATCCCTCTGGAATTTCGCTGAAAAAGTACCTTTTCCGCGAACGAATCCACCGTAGTCTTCTTCCTGCCTCCGTTCTGTATCTCGATGTTTACCAAATCCTCTCTTTACTCTAAAACCCGACGATTCTCGTTTCCCTCTTTGTAAAGTTCTTAAACCACGATAGAGAGAAGAGAGGGGCGAGATTAGAAGGGAAGAACGAGACCGCTTGCTTTTCAATATTTTCTCGTTTCTTTCGTTCCGACGTAGTAGTGTTTGATCGTAGAATAATCTCGAAAGGTTTTGAAAAATATCGTCTATTGATTTTATAGCCTTGGTATTGCGATTAGGTGTGGCACGAGAAAGTCTCAGAGAGAGACCGGTCTCTCTCTCTCTCTCTTTCTCTCTCTCTTTGTTTGTCTGTCTATCTCTGTCTTTCTCTTTCTCTCTTTATTACTACATTTCGTGCGAAGGTCGAAGGACACGGTATAAGAATTCGATCGTTGAACGATGATCGGGTTCCTCGATCTTTCGATCTTGCTCGGCACATCTCGGCTTGTGGATAACGCGGCTAACCTTCATCCGTGGACCGTTACTCTGCCCCATCGGGCCCTCCGGCTACGGCTATTCAGGTCTCTGGGTCCCCCATCGTCGCGACACCGAGCCGAGGACGCGCCGTCTCACGCGACTCGTCGTCTCTCTTGCGAGCGAGCGTCCTTCTTCGCGTTCCTTAGCTTCCTCGTGAATGCAGACCGAAAGAGAGAGAGAGAGAAAGAGAGAGAGAGAGAAAGAGAACCGGTAGCATCGCGAGACAATCGTGCCGATATGAATAATTGTACCTCTCGAGTTGCACCAGACACATTATTCTCTTTCTCGGAATAACTTTTAACCTTATAAACGATTGTTTATATATAAATACGTACGTACGTATGTCCGTACATATATATTTACGTTCAATCCTATTGCTCTGATGAATGTATGGTTATTAGAATGTACAAATAGAAGTAGAAGGATCCGTTACTTATTTTAGGTTAAAATAGATATACAGAGAAGATCGTAGTAAAAGTCCTAGATTTAGAGAACTCTATATCGCGGTATACGACCGAAAGTTATTTTCGGTGATATCCTCGAGTTTGAGAGACACCGGTCTAAGCCTCCGGAGCGCTAAGGAATTTAGCTCATCCGACATCTCTCTCTCTCTCTCTCTCTCTCTCTTTTTCTCTCTTTCGCTGACTCGATAAAGAAAGAAAGAAAGAACGAAAGAAAGAAAGAGACACGACTCTCTCGTTGCCATCTTTCCACTCTCGAAGCTTGCTCTTTTACGAGAGACACATGTCGGCTCATTGCTGCTGCTGCTATTGCTGCTGCTGCTGCTGCTGTTGGCTTCTCGCGTGACCGTCGGTCTTCCGCAAGTAGGCCATGTGCAAAGTAGGTCTCCTCAACGAACGGGGGGGCCCAGTTGAGCGAAGACACCTCGCGTCCATGTCTCGTCCAACGCGTTCTGGACCCATGTCGACGATCCTCCTCCTTCGCATACTCTTCAGATCTTGCCGATTCGTGCGAAAACGCAAGCCGATAAGTACGGGAAACGGTGTGTGGCATTTTCAAAGAGGAGGTCACACCACGTCGACTCTGAAAGCGGGAACAGATTTTAATCTTAATTGACTTTGATAATACCTTGGTAGAACGCCCAGAATAATTTTCTCTCTGTGTCCCGTAGAAGACTTCGATCGATTTTCGATTAAACGCGACGACGAAGCAGGAATGGAGGATGAAGGGGACAGGGAAAGGAGTGGATAAGAAGGAACGAAGGAGTGACCGAGCTGAATCGACCGATGAAAATGTTTCCATATCCTCGATCTTGAAGCGCGTTCGTTTTCGAGAGTAACGGTATATACTATACTCTCTCGGTATGATTAGCCGAAGGGTCCCTTTCACGCGACGATATATCATCGGCACACGGCTCTCGTATAACGTCGCTAACGTAACTGCAATTATCCGTTCGCTCACGTGCAACGGCCTGCCGTCGTACGGCCTTCTCTTCTCGTATACGCCTTTACGAAAGGACTTCTTCGTGGTAATCGTGGAAAAGCAGGTTTACGAATGGCTTGATTTATCGGTACGGCCTGCCGTGCCTCGATTATCTCGAGACTTCGTCTTCGAATAACCCGCTGCTCCACTACTTTAACTTAAGAAGACTTACCGTTCTATCGGAAGCGTATTTTCTAAACATTACCTTCTTAGCCGGATATAATGCATTTGAATTGCGTAACCGCTGGCTTATCCGCGTCTGGCTTAATCCTTCTAATTCGAATTCCTTCGAACATTCTTTGTATTATTTTATTTATTTATTTCTCTTTTCTTTTTCTTTTTATGTAAACAGAACGAGAAATCGTTAAAAAATGAACGTGTAACAAAGGTAATCAATCGATTAATTGGTCAAAACGAAATGATCAATTGTTTATAAATTATCTGAAAGAATAAATCGATCCGGCCTTGAGTCAAAAATATTAAGATCGAATCTTTTAGAAACGGTCCCAATGGCAAATTACGAAAGATAGGCGATAGCGGCTGACTCACTTGGGCATGATTCGTCGAAGATCGAGGCGCGCGTTCACGCCCGACATGATTCAACGTCCGGCCGTTGGGCCCGCTTGAAATTCCATGGCATATTCCGCATGCCTTCGAACGCAGCCCAACAGTTCTTCGCATACAAAAGGGCCCTGTTGCTACGGAGCTGCTGAGCTCTCTCAAGGATGTGATAATCTTTGTTGGAGTCGTTCAACCTCCGACAATATCGTTTGGGTTTACGGTAAGATTTATTATCCAGTATGAGTGTCATACTCATTGTCCTATTGGTTATTTATTCGTTGGTACATTTGAAAAGTCATAAAGACTATTGTATAATTTCTTTCTCTAGTAACAATCTTTCACTTTGGGAAAGATACGATTCGGGTTAAATAGGCTAATAATGATCGTGACCAAAGGCGTCATTCGACACCGAAAATCTTCTTAAACCTGTAAAATAATGAAGTATGATTTACGATCGTCGACATACCGATAATATATCCGCAGGAGGAAAGTTAACGAGGACAGGCTCGATGGCGATTGGCAAATACGTACATACATACATACATACATACATACATACATACATATATATATATATATATATATATATATATATATATACACATATATCGAGAATGGTCGGAGAACACGCAGAGTTACAAGAAAGTCGATCTAGTTCGTCGAGTCTAACGGTGGTGAGGTGCGGTGTTATATGATGTTTGCTCGTAGTAGTAATAGTAATAGTAATAGTAATAGTAATAGTAATAGTAATAGTAGCGGTTTGTACGACGGTGTGCACGCGCCTTGCGTTGACGACGATATATGTATATACGTGAGTGAAAGAGACCGAGTTGGAAAAGGGTTATTACTTCCCTGTCTCTGTAAGACACGTTGATACGTAACAGTATCACGGAGCCAACCAAGGCCGTAAATCAGACGGTTTTCAGGAGCTGAAGCTGAACTCGATCTCATTAATATCGACGGCTTTCGATCTTGTTCGTCTCTCTCGTCTCTCTCTCTCTCTCTCTTCGTTCGATTTACTCGTTTACTTTAGAACGTTCTCGAAATAAGACATCGAGCAAATAACTGTCTCGTAGAGAGTAGGGAGCAAGCGAGAGATGGAAAAGTGGTCTAAAGCAGGGCTAACGGAAGGTTACTGACTCGGTTGAGTCATAAGGTGCAGCCAGTATGAACCGTAGGTCCGCCAAGCAGCAGTCAGCCCAGTCAGTCAGCCAGCCAGCAGCAACGCGTCGCTCTTTGCCACGCATTGTGCGTGCAGGTTGCACGGAGGGCTCATGAACGATGCGTATCTACTCTGACCACGTACCGTGAGTCACGTGGGAAGCATGCGTGAAGTTATTCGTCGGCAGGTTCGGCGGTTTTACTCCTTTGCCATCTCGTTCTTCCTCTCGATCTCTCTGTTTCTTTCTTTCTCTCTCTTTCTCTTATCCACTCTCTTTCCACCACCAATATTCATCGATTCATCGATGTCTCACGAGTATCTCGCTTTCCATCGTATTTGTAATCTACTCGACAATATCTGTTTGAATTATTATTCTTAATGAAACTTACTTGGAATTTAAACGATAAGGAAACAGTTTATTCGTCTAATGACTTTTGACAAAGTTGATAAGATGTCTGATAAAACGTACTTATTTACTTGTTAATTTGCATTCGTAGAATGGAATACTCGTATTAGAGATACTAGTATTAGAAAGCCAGTTATTATAACGATCTCACGATCGTCTTTTACACAACGGATGAGAACTTTACGGTCATTCAAAAACTGTATGGCGTTGAGTAACGACTATGT
This sequence comes from Vespula pensylvanica, assembly GCF_014466175.1. Lineage (NCBI taxonomy): Eukaryota > Metazoa > Arthropoda > Insecta > Hymenoptera > Vespidae > Vespula > Vespula pensylvanica. The sequence goes on from NC_057685.1 coordinate 14,324,234, forward strand.
GTCAATGTCAACGTGTTTATACAACAAGCGACGATAATGTTCTTTAATCCTAGCTACGGTGCATCGAACCCTCCTCTCTCTCTCTCTCTCTCTCTCTCTCTCTCTCTCTCTCTCTCTCTCTCTCTCTCTCTCTCATTCGCGACGATCGACGCGACTCGTTTCATTAACGATACTTCTCGAAAGTCATAGGGTGCGGGAGAGGAGAGAGGGAAGTCGTCGTGGTCTCTCGTGATCGATCAATGAAATTCCATCGTTATCTTTTTCTCTTCCTCGTCAATGCTTGATTTGTGTGCATCGACTCGTAACGATATATTCACGGTCGTTATTAATCCGAGCTGGCTAAAGTTCGATCGATTCTCAGGACTACTTTGCGTTTCCGCTTGATCGCTGCTAGACGATGTGGACCTTTATGACGATCACGTGAACGGTCAATAAAATCGTCATTTCGATAACAGTCATACGACCGTGTTTCGAGCTGCCTCTGTCGAATAGATCGTCAGAAAGCGAGTCTTTGTCGATAATTTTCTACGAGTCTCGGACGCGAGATAATAAAGAGAAATTACGATCTGAAGAATAATAAAAATTCAAAACGATTTAAATGACCTAAGTTTTTATCACGAGTAATCGAGTTTCCTGCTCGGTCATGGGATATCGAACGTTTCCGAATAATTCGCTTGTAATTAGATCGAAGTGAATTAGTAACCCAGGTATGTAAGCCCCCTCGAAAGTAGTTAAGATCGTGCTACGACGTTGTGCATTTCAATTTTCCATTCCAATCGTTCCAATACTAAGGAAATTCTACGACGGAATCGAACGAGAAAATGGCCATTCGTCTTTCTCTCTTTCTCTCTCTTTAACAAGTTGCGTTCACATCCGGTGCGTATGTTCGTGGACAATCCTGATTAGCGGTGACTTCTTCGAGGGTCTCGCGAGCCCTTCCAACAACTTCCTTTTCTCTGGAGTCTTTGCTTTTTAGCACGTCGAGGATACAGGATCTCCTTTGTTAGCACGCTCTCGTCGAAAGACTGCGGCGCGCCTTCGTTTGTCTAGGCCCAAGATGGCCGACGGCGATTTCTCAGGGAAGCCAACTTAAATTATAACTTGCACGATATGGACCCGATTGAACGGTCAATTGCCGGCATTATGTAAATATTTCGCTAGGAAGATGGCAAGATTAAATCGAGCCACGTACCACGGCGTAATAATGGAACGGAGAATTCCAATTAAGCAACGTTGCGGTCCGCACGAAGTAAAAAAGAAAGAGAGAGAAAGAGAAAAAGAGAGAAAAAGAGGGGGTTTAAGAGGGATAAAAGCGAGTCGTATACGATCCTCATACTTATTATTATTTTCATATTCGACGATACTTATGCGTCGATCGCCATTATCGTTATTGCCATAACTAATAGATAGAAAATTCGTTTCGGTATAAATAAAATTTAAATGATTTTGAAAAAATTGCTCATTATGCGTAACGACTTAAGTACACCACCTACTTGAACCTTATTCCTCGCCATTGCGATAACTTCAAGTAGGCTAATGCGGTTTCTACGATGGAAACGCGCAACTTTCGGTCTTATCAGAGCACCGTAGTACCCTATTTCACACCGAGATTAATTCGAATTGTTCGCGACTGTAATGCTTTAACAAGTTTTTATCGTATCTTAATCGTAAGTGAGATTTCATTCGAAGTGAATTTTATTTGAATTTTGTAAGAAAACGCGAAGATTCATCGCCGATAATATTCATTTTATTTTGAAATAAATAATACATTTTATTGGGGCGTTCGTTTTGAAAAGTTACAAACACGACGACGAAGTATATCAAAATTATTTATTTTTTTATTTCTTTTATTTCTTTTATTGTTTTTCTTTTTCTTTCTTTTTAAGCAAGTTGTCTCGGTAGTGTTTCTTTCCTAACACGAAGCGACCTTAAATTCTTCTTCTCTCCTACACAGACGTTAGAAAAGAAACTTTACACAATGATTCAGTAAGTGTTAGTGCGGTCGAGATCTCCGGTACAATGCTGCGAAACGATTTGCACATGAATGCGAGCCCCTCATCCGTTTTCAGGCCGGATGCATTGCCCGCCTTGCACCGGATGCGGTCCGTCCTCCGTAGAACAACCGCCTCGGCCAATTAGGTTAACTATTACGAACTCTTGCCCGCATATTTCTTATTTTCCCGCGAAATATCCTACAACCTTTGCACTTTATATCCGTCCTCGGTTGTAAAGAAGGGAGAGAGGAAGGGTCATGCACGCTCGTCAAACAAAATATCCTTTTTAGTGATAAAAAGGAAAAATAATCATTACGGAGACGGAAGCGAAATTTGCTTTACTTACCTACCGTAAATTTCAAGGTTAATAATCTCTTACGTACAAATACAATTTTCATTATTCTTTTTTTACTCTATTCTTACTCGTATGATGCCCTATGTAATAAAGTCGATTTTCTTTTCGTTTTTAATAACATATAAAATAATATATAAAAGAAATATGATATAGAAATGATTCGTACGGATAAGAAAGTAAGAAGGAAAAATATATTCCGATGAATCTTCATTCATTTCGCGGAATCAGAATGGAACGTGTCAAAGTACTCGCAGCGTGTTTTCAAAGGCGTGTGTAAGTACATGATAAAACGACATAAGCGATTTCTCTCGTTTAAGTGGAACCAATGTACTCTCGCGCGAGGAGAAGGAGGAGGAAGAAGAAGAGAAGAAAGAGGAAGAGGAGGAGGAGGAGGAGGAGACAAGCGGACAGCTGCCGCAAAGTTTTGCGGAGTTATTAAAGAGCCGAGGCGAATAACGCGATCCCGGTGTTTACACCGTTTCGTTATTGCCGTTAGCAGCAGCAATAGCAGTAATAGCAGCAACATTATAGTTATGAAGGCGGCAAAGAAAATTGGCAAAGATCGTTCTAAAATAAAGTCTTACAAGAGTCTCGATTCGATCTTATAAAAGATTCCAGAACGATTGGAGGAATTATAATCGAGTAGGATTCGCGCGTATCGTGACTTTCTTCAGGCTGTTCTGTAATGTCGCAAAAGGGTGCCGACTTTCGAAGATGCCGGCAAGGACGCGTATAATAGCTGAGCGAGCGAACGAGCGAACGAACGAACGAACGAACGAACGAATGACTGTAATTAACGAAGTCACGCTTAGTCGACCCGACTCAAGGTCGTCGTGCTCTTCGTCCGAGCCAAATTCGCGTTTCATCGCGTCGGAAAGAACGAGACAAAACGGAGCTAGAGAGAATGAGAGAAAGATACGGCGAAGGAAGAAATAGAAGAAGAAGATAAAGACGAAGGGAAGAAATAAGAAAAAGAAAAAGAAGAAGAAGAAAGGGAAAGAACAAGAGGGGGCCACCGCGAGAGATATCGTCGTACGCGATGATTCAGCCAAGCGCGTCCGACCGGATGCCTCGATTAAACGAAAGGCTATGAGAATTAATGCGGGAGTAAATTTGCATATTAAGAGTTACCATAGTACGACGATTATGGGATTGACGCGTACACGCAGATCGAAAGCCGATAAATAAAATAACTTGTAGATTCTCCGTTTGCTACTTAGAGCGTTCACCTAGTTAGAAATCGGGACTCCTTTTCCGATAGGATAAGAGAGCACGCCAAAGAAGATTGCTCTCTTTACGACGGGTCCCTTCTATCTAATTGACAACGATAGAGAAGGACGATCGATCATCTCCGAGCGACGAGGAAACGAGTCCGATCCGTCTCGTTCGCGCACTTTGAAACGAGAACATCGTCTGTACGATATTTCCAATATCGTTTTTATCGTAAGACGACCGTACGGACTATTCTTGGATGGTAAAAGAAAAAAAAAGGAAAGAAAGGAAGAAAGAAAGAAAGAAAGAAAGAAAGAAAGAAAGAAAGAAAGAAAGAACGTGATCGACTTAGCGGTAAATCGATCTAGCTTGTACATATATCATTGAGAGGAAAACGCATAATAGAAGGAAGTAGTATTACTTAATCGAACGGCTATTGTGATAGTTGAAAGTCACGATAGGAAGGATTCGACAGAGCGGAAAGTAGGTGTATATGTATATACCGTAAACCAAAGAGATTTCGAGCGGGTATCGAGAGACGTAAGAATGGAAAAGGGATACGATTGTCCTTAACAGCTTTCGGTATTTATTTCCAATCGGGATAGATCGAGAACGTCGATCTCTTTCGACCACACCTCAACCAACCAACCAGCCAACCAACCAACCAACCAACCAACCAGTAGTTGCCTTCTCGATACTTTTGTTTCGAAGCATCGTTCGCATTGAATACGATGGCGGTCTCTTTCCCGTTCGCGAATGGCACGTTTCCGTGGAGAGTTTCAAGTCGCGCGAGAGCTTATCCATAAATTCAATGCTCCTGATACATCGTCTATACCTACCTCGTCGGTCGGCCTTTCACGGTGATAAACTTTCACGTCTAATCGTCGGTCTAAACCATCGAGTTTCTTCTGTCTACGATTACCGGGATCGTTAATTACATAATCAATCATCTCCAACAAAATAAGACGGCTTTCCAGAAAAGCCGTCTAACTCAATAATTATTTTACTCCTTGATATATAGCCTAACCGATAGAAAACGAACGCAGTTTAACGTATAAAGAGATACTCGTATACTCGATTTAATAGATGAAAATTGCTTTAAACATTCTCGCGAAGCGAAAGAGCAATCCAATGCGTTGTCGTTGGTCGTCTTCGTCCTCGTCTTCGTCGTTAAGGAAAGAAGCTATCACGATTAACGGATTATCGATTCGATTTCCAAGAATAGAGCGTCCTCAGGATGGTCAGCATCATCTGGAATGTCGCTCTTCCCGGTTGATCCCGGTTTCCCATCGTTGGTGAGTTAACTTGCTGAGCTAGCTAGCTAGCTAGCTAGCTAGCTAAGCTAGCTTAGCTAGCCGACCCTCGCCGCATGGTCGCGTGAAAAACCAGTTCCTTTATATCCTCGAAGATACGAGCTCGTGCGACTAGGAAATGGGAATAGGAAGAGAGACGCTTAGTGAAACGCGATTTTCGAACGATTATCTCGTTAACGCGTTGAAAATCCATTTCCGTGAATTTCAACTCGTATTCGATTAGGTACGTGTAATTTAAATTGGAAATACTTATCTTATCTTTTCTCTTCTTTTTTTTTCCCTTCTTTTTTTTTCTTTTTTCTTTTTATTTTTTTGTTTACTTCTCAAGTATTTACAAAACAAACTCCGAGTTCTGGGGTCATTACATCGTCATTATCGATGGAAATTCAGTGCCGTAATTAAAGTTAGCTGCGATTCCTGTCTCGCGTATTTTTATCGTCCTTCATAAATATATTCCTCGTTTGGCTCATTACTCCAAAGATGTTTGTTTTCAGAGAAAGAGAGAGAAAGAGAGAGAGAGAGACGTTCTTACAAACGTTCCAGCGCACTTGACCGTGCCGCGAATCGCGATTGCCCACCGACAACCGGTTTTCTTCCATGCGTTTGCACCTAAAATTCGTGTTGCTTTCCATATTAATCAACGCACTCGAGAGGATCGGTTTTAACGAGGCACCGTAATCGAACGCCCACTTTGCTTCGCTTCGAGCATCTTTGATATCGTCGTCTCGTTCTTCTTCCTTTCCGAAACTTCCTCTTTCTCTCGTTCCTGTGAACGAATAATAATACCTTTTCGTTATAATAAATAACCGAGCAAAAAAAGAGAAAGAGGAAAAGAGGGAAAAAGAGAGAAGAAACAGAAACAAAGAGAGAGAGAGAGAGAGAGTTAAAGGAAGGAAGAAAAGCGACGGTGCAGATCCGTAACGAAGCACGATTGAAGTAATTACAACAGGTTTTAGTTGGGTTCTCGCAATTTCACGCGGTTGCTCATCGGCGAAAGCCGACGACGACGACGACGACGACGAGACGATGCAAGTTTAAAGTTAGGAGGACGAATCGTAGGGAAGAGAAGTAATAGAGACATGGCAATAATTAGTCGGGTAAGAACGTCTGTGTTACGTCATATGACCGAGTTTCTAGTCTCGATGAATAACAGACGATCGACGTGTTGTCCCACGAAGATCTTAAACTTCATTCTAAGATTATTTATTGTAATATCGAATATCACAATGTATTAAAAAGATCTTCTTCACGGAGGATTTGAAAAATATTGTCAGAAGAAAGAAAAGAAGATGAAGACGAAGAAGAAAAAGAAGGACCGATGACTTAGCGAAAATAAATCATTTATTTCTTTCCGAAACGTTCTCACGCTCGAACTTACGTTCTATAAACATCCTATAGTGAAACGTTGGAAAACCAATCGAGGAGAATTTCTCGTGTCCGAAGACGATCTCGCATAGTCTTCTACTACAGTTCGTTCCACGTTTCGCGCCTTGCATTGGCGCGTCAACGTTTCTTTGTTTGCACGTCCGGCGCTTGCACCACGGTGAACGCGCTCCTCCTGTGCACTTTCGTTTTTCTTTCGGCCGTAAAAGAAGTAAGCGTCGAGTAAGTCGTCGATCGGTCACGCCGTTGTGAATCGCGATTAACAACGCTTTGAATGCCGCGTGGGCCATCGGTGACCCACGTCGGACTTTCTATTTAGAGGCCTTTGTGATTATTTTATGCGGAATAAAAATAATAATGATAAAAAAAAAAAAAAGATAAGAAAAATATGATCATGAAACGCTTTGTAATGTCTATCAGCTGATGCATAATTATCACGCATGTGTAATGCAATTTTCATACGGTGGATCATCGATGGAGGTCATCCAACGTAATGGATCATTTTCGATTCACGAGGGAACGTATTATACTTATTTATTATCTTCATCTTATCAATTTGCATCTTTTAATTTCACTTGTCGTATCCTATTCGTCATTCACTCAAGATATATTAATAACGTATAAAGCGTATTAAAAATGATAAAATGATCGGTCGTCAGCTGATATCAAAATCTGAAATAACGGTTCGTAATGTTGTTACGTACCGGAACATTCGTCGTGCATACTCTTGACGGTCCGTTGAACTTTTTCTAAAGGGTCATTTATTACTGTATTTATCCTCGAGAAATTCGTTGGATGACCGCTAAAGAAATAAAAAGGAAAAAATATTTGTTAATTAACAATAATGGCGATTGCTAACTTTTGCGTTTATGACCAATGTTACATTTATATTACTATGTTAAACCTATTTACCTTTCTCTTTCCATTAATTATTTTTTCGCTCTTATAAATATCATATAACTCGTGTTTTCTAAGAGGCTTTACACTTTACTATGATAGTTAATAACGTAGATTATTTATGGGACACGTGGCCTATACTTAAAAATAGTTCGGTATCCAAGATGTTAAGAATGTCTTCTCTCTTGAACAGCTTCTCGTTGGTTGTTCGTTCTTTCGATCTATCGAAAAGCAAAATTGCTCCGAACTTTCGATGAATATAATATTATAACAGAATAAAGAATTAAAAAAAAAAAGGAAAGAACAACGAAAATTATCGATCTATACGAGACACAAAATTTTGCTCTGTCCCCTTTTCGAAATTTTCGTTTTCGAAACGAACTTCTTTTCGCACATACATATCCGTCTCACGTAAAGAAGAAATAAATTCCCCGTCGGAGTTTCAAAGAAATCGGTACCACAGGCGTACACCGTCGCTTGGTGGCTCGCCAATGAGGTTAGTGGGATTTGAGATTTTCGATAGCTCGTCTTGCTCGTCGAGAAGGCTCTCATCGTGCGCACGCGTAAGCAAGCGCGTGCGCGCGAGCGCACTCACATCTATCACGATCCACGCTAAATCGTGAACGTGATTCCACAATAAGAGAAATTTCTTTCGATATCGAACTAGAAACGTATATAACCCTATAATAAATATAAAACACACGTATCTATGGAAATATTAATCCATGATAATTTGATTTGCTTAAGTGGAACGATATTTTTAATTCACGTATTTCAGTTTCTTTTATTTTAATTATATGCTAACTATATAAATTATGGAGCCCTTAAACTAGTACGAAGTACCGTAAAGATGTTTGCACACTTTGAAAAGATAACTCCGTTTAAGCGGAGCGTCGATAATTTCTTATCGAGCACGTACGTAGAAGGATTCGAGAGATCGCTTCGCGGCAGTAAGTGAAAGGTTACAAACAAGTTTTCTACCTCTTTCCTCCCCTCTCAACCCTCTTTCTCTCTCTCTCTCTCTCTCTCTCTCTTTTTCTCTCTTTATCTCTATCTATCTCTTTATCTATCTCTCTCTTTCTCTCTCTCGCTCTCTCTCTTTCTATCTCTCTATATCTCTGTCTCGTTTCTATTCTGTGTCATTGGTGTAATTTCAGTGGGTGTTTAATTTATGTTAGCCACAGGTTCGCCTCAACGTTAACGTATCCAAGGCCGTCGAAACGAAAGAATTCAAACTTTGCTGGGATTATTTTATTTTTTATTTTTCGTGCGCTCATGTTCATGATAAAACTTTTTACAACTCTTTATTCTAAATTGGTAAAAGTTTAAGACGATAATATGTGAAAAATATTATTATTATTATTACTAGGATTTTACGATGAATTTCTAAAGGAAAATGAGACTTGCACTTTTTGAACCTATTGCATTAGCCTCGCTCCGATCTTATTACATCGACATTCCAGAAGGTTTGTTTTCTTGAAAGGAAGCAGATGAGTCGATTTACTTGGAAACGTCGAGTCACGATCGATTATAAAACTATTGCAAGACTTTTTCCTGTGAACAATTTCTGAAGAGAAAAAGATCGCCGAAAATAGTCAAAAGTGTTGAGAAAGAAGGAACGAAAAAACGGCTGGGGGAAAAAAGAGAGAGAGAGAGAATTGCACTCATTCTTCTCTCTTTTTCTCTTTCTCTCTTTTTTTTCCGCGTCGCTTCCTTTCGGTCGCCCACGCGTCGCGAGTCACGCGCGTACGATTGCGCGTGGCGAGTGGCGCGTGACTCACTACTCGCACGGCGGACACTCGATTTGGTTTTCACGCGGGAGGGACAGAAGGCGCACCTTAATTTAACTCGACGACGCGTCTTCGTCTCCATCCTAGCTAATTATGATTCATCGACGGTGGCCAAGCCAATATATCGCTTACACGTATGAAAGATACGACATTTATGGAAATTTACGAACTACCGACACAGATAGGTATATATCAACAAAAACAACCGTTTTTGCAAAAAGTTAATCCAATTTCATGTGGACCGAATATGTGTATGAAATACATGACATTTGTAGAAATTCACGATAATCGTCATTTATACATACATATATATATATGTGTGTGTGTGTGTGAGTGTGTGCAAATATGTGCACAAGAGCAACATTAGATAGCGTGCGAAAGATTAAAATAATATTATAGTACTACTATTACTACTACTACTATTACTAAACTATTACAACGTTTGTTCGGCTCGAGGGACTATCTCACGCACGAGCAAAAGCCTTATCTATACGGAGAACGTTGGAGAACGGTCACGGGTTTCCTTTATTAATTCATTTTAATGGACTCAAGCGATAACCGGGTTACGACGGAGGCAGAAAGCAACGACACGAATTAATGCGCGCTCCATGAATGAGCGAAGCGTTAACGGTTCCTCTAACCACATTACGAAAGGCTATCTATTCTTCCTTTTCTTTTTTTCTCTTCTTTCTTTTTTTTTTAATTTATTTATTAGAAAACCGAGTAGAGATTGTGTCTCCTCGACGATTGGACATGCTCGATCGAGAGTATCAAGAAGATTTAGAGCATCGAGTATCATGATGTGATGATATTTGACGACTTCCTTGATGGGAGATTTCTTTCGATTCGTAAGAAGAGAGAGAAGGAGGAAAGCAAAAGAAAGAAAAATGGAAGAGAGAGAGAGAGAGAGAGAGAGAGAGAGAGAGAGAAAATAAGAGAGAAAACGTTTTTCTTCGATTTAAAATGGAGAATAATAAAAGGAGAGATCGTTACTTTGATTCCACTGTAAAATTCACCTGGCCTTACGGTCGTTCCCCTGAGAATCAGGATTTCAAAGGAGGAAGAAGAAGAAGAAGAAGAAGAGGAGGAGGAGGAGAAGGAGGAAGAGGAGAAAGAGGGTAATGGAGGGAGAGAAGCAGGGAGAAAGGGCCGATAAAGGTGCACTTATCGTTCTCGCGATTAATGCGGACCAGCCGGCGAGTTCCACCACGAAGGAACGCGATCACGGTCGTCGACTTCCAAATCTCGAGCAAGGAGAAAAACGGAGTAAAAAGCAAGTCGCGCGATAAAAGTGTGCACGATCGACTCTCGAGTGGAAAGAAGAGAGAAAGAAAAAGCCAAGGAGAGAGAGAGAGAGAGAGAGAGAGAGAGAGAGAGAGAGAGAGAGAGAGAGAGGAGAGGAGAGGAGAGGAGAGGAGAAGAGAGACGAAAGAGAACACCCTCGACGTCCTTCGGCGACCGCCACAGTTTGCTGACCCCCTTTGCAAAGAGCAAAAATCGATGATCGACCGAGAAGGACGAGAAAGGGCCAGAGTTGGAGTCAGAGGAGAAGAAGGAGAATGAGGATGAGCATGTGGATGAGGGTGAGGGTGAGGGTGAGGAGGTAGAAGAGAAGAAGGAGAAGAAGAAGAAGAAAAAGAAGGTTGGATCGGTCCTCTCCCTCTGCCGAAAACCGAGAGCACCGGAATGACAAGTAACCATGAAGGAAGCCAGTTCCTGGATTTAGTTTCCGAAGGCTATCGATTTTATTTATCGATTCGGCTTTCTGTAATGTCGCTTACGTGCTGAGAATGATCAAGTCGAGTTCACGCCGCGCGACTTGAACGCGGCGCCGTCCGAGCTAAAAATATATGCTGTCGTCGTCTCTTTTCGATCGACGATGCCCAGAAAAATGTGAACCAACCTCCCTCTCCTCCCTCTAAAGAAAAGAGGAATAAGAAAGATTATCGTTGACCCTCCGCGCGATCGTGATCTTTCATGCACCGGAATCGATTAAAATTATTTTCGTTCGTCGTTCGACAAAACATCAACCACACGAGATTAAGAAAGAAAGAAAGAGAGGGAGAGAGATGTACCGTATTTCTTTCTTCTTTTTCGAGCTGGACTGGAGCTTAATTAGCATCGAATAAAATATTAAGATTTAATCGAATCTCAGCGAATTCGTAAGTAAAAGAGACGAAGAAGAAGAAAAAGTGGATGAATCGATGAGGGAACAAAATCGAGAAGGATCCACCGATACAAAACGTATCGCGGCGCTGACAGGGTCTCCTCCCATTCCGTTTTATTCGTGTCTGTCAGCGCGTCGGATTTTGAGAAGAGTCGTATATATACTTGCTCGTCCACCGAACCGGCCATATTTCAACGATCGACAGGAGGAAGTCAAAGCTCGAGATAAACGATTGTTGGATTCGAACGGGCTCTTCTCTTCCCGTTCTTCTTCTTCTTCTTCTTCTTCTCCTTTTTCTTCTTTTTCTTTATCTCCCTTTTCCTTCTCCATCTTATCCTTCTTACCAACGAATGATTTTCGATGAGAATTTGAAGACGTCGTAAGAGTCGAACGTAAAAGGGAGAGAGAAGGAGAGAGAAAGAAGTAGTTTCGTCCGAGAGAACGAACGTCCGCTCCTTGACCTCGGTCTCATTTGGCTTGCAAATCTTCGTCTCGTCTAACCTCAGTTAAGAAAAGGAGATAGAGTACAGGCCGTGTTTCCAGAAGAGCGAAATATCGTTCGTAGAAACGGTCGCGAACGGTGAATGTCAGTGAGAACGACGTAGACTCACGATCGTTAGAAACCCACGACCATGGAGAGTCATCGAGTAATACGAATCGTGTCGTGTTGGAAAACGTTTTCACTAAGAATAAGAATCATCGTTCGATGAGAATCGAACGATCGTTCGTCGAATTCTCTTCTTATATCGAAATCTTCGATTATATCAAGGAAAAATTTTAATGTAAATCTGTTGTTCGAATTTGCTTCGACAGAATTTTTTCTTATCTTTATATTAATATTTTAATTAGTAATAATTTCATGAGTTTAGCGATTCTTCGGTGCTACTTTTTAATTACTATCTCTCTATCTCTCTTTCTCTATCATCTCTATTTATCTATATGTGTATAGATGACGTTTCACTCCACTTTCCTACTAATTTAATCGTACGATTGACCGAGAGTCGTTCACCCGGCCAACACCGTAGATAAACCGGCATCGAGAAAAGAAGGAAAACGAGAAGCTCGAGGAAACGAGAACGAGGGGCTCGTTTTGTAACCTGGGCGTTCTCTTAGAAGGTTAAATCTCGCTGTGTATAGATCTATATAGGTATATATCGCTTGTAGGAAAAGAACGAACGGGAAAGAAAAATATGAAAGAAAGAAAGAAAGAAAGAGAAAGAGATAGAGAAGGAAAAGAGATAGAGACCATTACCGCTACGAATCGCGGCCGTTCGCTTTCCGTTGATTTTGCCGTGCACACGTACTTACTTACTTACTTACGTACGATAAAGGCCGCGAGCTAAGCAACGAACTTACGAACGAATGAACGAATGAACGAACGGACGAACGAACGAGCGCGCGATTCGCGTGAAAGTTAAGTTATCCTCGATCGAGAAATAAAAATTCTTCTGTGAGAACGGCTCGCGTATGTACATCGTACCACGCGTATACGTGGTAGCTAATCGACGCTCGGCGAGCATAATCGAGTGAACTTTGACCTTTCCGGGCGATCTCTCGTTCAACGAGATTGAAGTGCCGTTAAAGTCTTTCGCTAAACCGTTTGAAAATGAATACGTTCTGCGAAATCGTTCGAAGATATTCGCAAGGTCGTACGATGCTAATCTCCTCGAAAGGATAAAGGTAACTTATTTAACTTACGAACGGTCGAGAAGGAATTGAAACGAACGCTCGTGGAAAGGAAATCGTCGATTTATGAAAATGAAAAATGATTCCGCTGTCACGTAGATGTACGTAAGTCTGTCCCCTCTCTAAAGTAGTCCGTTCTCTAAATCTTTTTCTTTTTTTTTTTTATTATTATTATTACTATTTTTTTTTCTTTCTTTCTTTTTTTGTTCTTCTTCGTCCTCCTCGTTTATAAGGATATGGAAAGTGGATGATGCGGTTAAAGAAGAGAAGGATCACGTCGCGCGAGATTCCGTTTCTGCACAAAAATGACGAAAGAGACAGAGAAAGAAAGAAAGAAAGAGAAAGACAGAGAGAAGTGCAGACGTGTGCGTCTCGTAGTTTCATTCCTACGTGAGATTCGCGAGGATATTCGGTGAAGGGAGGTCGAGGGGTCGGGGTCCACCTATAAAATTACCATTCCGCCACGATTCGAATTTTATTCGCTTATCTCTTTCTATGTGTTGTCGTCATCGTCGTCGTCATGGTACACGCGTAAGTATGAGTCTACGTGCGGATCGGCACGCACGGCAAAATCAAAAAGGCTCTCAGGACCAAGATCGTTGAGCATAACGACGAAAGTGAAGTACGCCCGGGCCGTTATTTTATACGAGAGCCATCGAGAGCCCGAGTTATGGATCATAAAAATGCAATCGTGTACGTGGCCGCGCACTCGCGCGCTCTGATGAGGGTTCTGCAAAAGAATTATATGCATATAGGCGAATATATAGATTTATAGATCTTTTATTTCTCTTTTCTTTTCTTTTTTTTTTTTTTTTCTTTCGCTTTATAACTACGAATTTGTATTCATAGTTATAAATTATTTCGCTTCATAGTCGTCATAATAGATGCAGTTTAAAAATTTAATCATCTTAACTAGTTCCTCGGTCATACGATAGAGATAGAAAGAAAAGGAGATAGAGAGAGAGAGAGGGAATATGTGTGTGTGTGTAAGAGAGAAAGAGAGAGAGAGGCTTTAAAGCACTGCAACGAATAGCAGCAGCAGCAGCAGCAGCAGCAGCAGCAGCAGCAGCAGCAGCAATAGCAGCGACTGGCTCGCGACACGATATCTGCTACACTTTTTTTTTCCGGTCCATCTTGGCAAGCCGCAAGTCGTATCGAGTGTTCTGCCTCTTGCGTAACTCGTATATGCGTCGAAGTCATGAGTCGAAGGCACAATGCGGCTAACGAGCGATAATCGAGGGAAGGAGTGACGAGGGAGGAGGTGGAGGTGGTAAGAGGGAATAGAAGAGGAAGGCGGAGGTATATCGCGACTCGATTTGCATCCCCCTATTTAATTCGATACGTACGTTCTCTTCTTTTCATTTAAAATTTCAAGACGGTCGTCGTTCTTAATCGATCGTCAAAATGATTGATCGATCCTATGAGGAACCGATCGATTACACTTTCAAAATCGATTTCAACGAAAGCGTATTTTCAATATCTCGAAGATAGATTAGAAAGGCTTAGCGAGTCTTGCATACATATATATATGCATATGTATATACATATATAAATACGTAGTAGCTGACTAACTCGCTTCGTTCGTTCAGGTCCTGCACGTATACGGCGTGCAACTATGAGAAGGTCACAAGGAGAAAGAAAGAGGGAGAAGAGGAAAAGTACTTCTTGTCCTCTTGATATGACACGTACGACCGTCTTTCGGACCTTTCACGTACGACTCGTATCATTGTCCGTCCTCTACCGGACATACTTATTTCCCCTTTCACGAATATTGTTGGATCGTTAAATCCTCTTTATCGTGATTTCACGTAATCCATCTTACTAATCTAAACATAAATTCAATCACATATTTCTATATATCTATGTATATACGTATATATATATATATCAACTTTACATTTTTCAAGCTCCATTAATAATAAGTTTCATGAAAATTCTACGAATGTCTGAGAACTAAAAGACAATCTTGCATTTCGACGTTAATTGAACTCGACGCAAGCGTCGTTTCTAATTCAACGACGAGAGTGCTACGTCGTAGTAGTTTGACTGACTTTATCTCATTAAACGTAGAGAGAAAGACAAAGAAAGAGAGAGAGAGAGAGAGAGAGAGAGAGAGAGAGAGAGAGAGAGAGACAGAGAGAGAGACAGAGACAGAGAGGAAAGAGAGATGGTAACGCGGAAATCCGAACGAGTCGCCATTAATTATGGCCCGGATCCCGTGGATAATTAAAGAAATTAGCGGATAAACGTCGAGGCGCGTCGAGTTGGATATTCCCTTCTTCCATTGGATTTCTCTCTCTCTCTCTCTCTCTCTCTCTCTCTCTCTCTATCTATCTATCTCTCTCTCTCTCTCTCTTTCTCTCTCGCTCTCGCTCTCGCTCTATCTCACCCTCTCTCGTACTTCCAATCCAGGCACTCGTCTCACCCTGTCCGGTCTCATCGGTGCCCTTCTCTCTCTGTATTTCTCTCTCTCTTTCTCTCTCTCGAATGCAAATCCATTGTGCAACGAGTGCAACGGCTGGCTACGTGTATCCATACAAACTATACAGTGAAATTCGTTCCAGTTGCGTTCTCGTTGCTCGTTAGTCGATTACACAACACAGAACGTCGGCGCAACGTTCTACCAGACGGCACGATTTTTCTCTCCGACCTATCCGTTTTCTTTTCGTTCGGTTTTATCGCCCAATTACGTATGTTCTCGCTTAACGAGACTTTTCTCTTAACGAGGTAGAACGAACAAAGAGAGAGCATTTCTTTTTTTTTTTTGTTTTGTTTTCTTTTTTTTCATCTCTCTCTTTCTCTCTCTCTGTCACGCGCGGGCAAGAGAGAGAGAGAGAGAGAGAGAAAGAGAAAGAGAGAAGAGAAGAGAAGAGAGTCGTGTCCATTCACGACAGCCCAGCCATGTTCCTTTTCAAATTGTTAGATATTATCTGGAATTGTCTGGCGCGTGCGAGTAAACGCGATGACCGAAGGAAACACGACGTGCCTACGATGTCGTCGGGCGAGGATGTCGATGACCCTTGAACGTCGCTACCTTTGCGAGAAGAAGTAAAAAGAGAGAAAGAAGAAGAAGAAGAAGAAGAAGTAAAAGGAGAAGAACATGAAGAAAAATAAGACACCGAGGAGGAGGAGGAGAAAGAAGGAGAAGAACATGAAGAAAAATAAGACACCGAGAAAAAGGAGGAAGAAGAAGAAGGAGAAGAAGAAGAAGAAGAAGAAGAGGGAATACGAAAGGATGGGGAAAAAACGAACGAGTCTCTCTCTCTCTCTCTTTTTCTCTTCTCCAAAGAAAGAAGGAGGAGGACGAAGAGAAGAAGAAGAAGAAGAAGAAGATGAGCATGAGGATGAGGACGAGGATCCATCATGGAGCACAGTGTCCGCTTTCGAGCTCGGAAGCGAGGCGAGCTCACGAGGGGTCGTCGGACCGACTGGTGTGTTTAGTAGTTAAGAAGCTAATGGATGCCTTAAAGGACGACGGGTACATCGTGTTGCACGACGTTGGACGCTGGTCCCGGTGTTAGGACCGATTTCCTGGTGTGCCTCTCTCCTTTTCCTGCAACGAACATAGATAGCCCTCTGTTGCTTCTCGTAACCCTCCGTTTGACCTTGGGTCATTGATCTTCTACCGCCCTTCTACGTACAACGCACGCTCTTAATAGGACCGTGCCAAGTAGTTTCAAGTACGTTTCGTGCTTCTCTGCGAAAGAAAAGAAAAGAGATAGATAGATAGAGGAGAGAGAGAAAGAGAGAGAGAGAGAGAGAGAGATTCTAGTCGTGGCCTCCTAGGTGACGTGGGAAAGAGTGGATATTCGAACGTGAAAGCCTCTTCTCTCGCAAAGAAGAGATCGAGACAAGACTCTTCCTCCTCTATAAAAAGAAAAAAAAATTTAGCTGCCGAACGATTTTCGATAATATAAACCCAATACCACTTATGCCTACAGAACTTGTTAGATTTATGCGCACGAAGGCTATTATAAATTGTAATGTTCGAGATGCCTGCCTTCCTCCCGATTGGGACGAACAGATATACGCGGCACTTTCGCCGACGTAGGACGGTGGAAAGTGTCGATCCTCGAGACATCGAGGAATGCTGATCTCGTTATGGAATAGTCGTGTCGTCTTTATCGCTGGACTTACTCGCGGATTGCCGTTTGCTTCGAGTTTGGCCGTTCCTGTTTTAAACCTACCGGGTATCGTTCTTGTTCGCGCATCGAGCTCACCGATTCATGATGATGATGAGATCCTTTCGTAGTCACGGAATATCGCACTCGCGTCGAATGATTAATCGGTGACGCGAAAAGAAGTTCGAGGAGAAACGAAGAGGAAAAAGAAAAAGGAAAAAGGGGAAAAGAAAAAGGAGAGGAGGAAGAAGAGTCAAAGAGATGGCGACAAAGAGATAACGTTGCTCGATACCTTCTTCTGTATGTTATTTTCCGTGTTCTTTCTTTGCTACACCTGTATGTATGTGTGTGTGTGTGTGTATATATATATATATATATATATATATCTTTCTTCCCCTTTTTCTTATTGTTATACGCGTGTGCAATGGTAAGGGATACACGAACAAGCGGCTATAACTCGAGGAAAGACGCTTTAATATGCGCTCGAGAAGTCATACGCACTCGGACCCCGCGTGCACGAGAGACGCCGCGGTGAAAGTGTATACTTTCTACAGCATCCGAGCGACTACCGCGTTAAGCCTCGCTTAGAACCTTTTCCCGTCTCGAAATCGGATTTTTTACCTGTCGAGGAATGCGTTCGTCCCTCTCCTGTTTCTCTCTTTCTCTCTCTTTCTTTGTCTACCTACGTTTTTCTCATAATTGACTTTTTGTTTTCCTTTTCTTTGAAAGATAAAAGCGAATGGAATTTGCAAAAGGGAAAAAATAAGGACAGGACCGTAAGAAAATTGAATGTTGTTCAAGGTACCAGGAAGAAAATACGAAATTAAATTAATAAGTGATATTATTGTACGAGACGTTCGAGATCACATGCATTGAAAATTTCTCGTGTAAAAATATGAGGGAACAGGGAAGGTAATTGATACTCAGCTAAAGTAGAGTCGTGACTGCAGTTTTAAAGACTCAAAGGCTCCGGAAAAGAAGGCAACTTACAAATAATAAGCGCCTGTAGGTACTCTCGCTGCCGGCTTCTCGAGAAGAAGGGGTCGATGAGACTCGTGAAAGTATTTGTTGCTTCGCTAAATATTAAAGCGTAGACATTCGCGGACAGTAAGGCAGTGGAACGACGAAAGCGGCAGCCGGTCAAGGCCCCTCTTTTTATTTCGCGAGAAAGAATTTGTCAAGATATTAGAATATAAAAATTCTATATCGATCATAGATTCTATACCGATCGTAGATTATATTCTTAAGTGAATAATAAATGAATTGGTCAGGACGTAAAGGAGATAATCCTTTCGAATGATATTATTTATCGACGTTAAAGTAAAAGAATGAAGTTTCGTGTAGAAACGATGATGCGAAAAATTGTACAACTTCGACATGGATCATCGATCGAGAAATCAAGGCGGTGAAACGATCTACTTATATCTCCCTCTTTCTCTCTCTCTCTCCCTTCCCCTCCCTTTTCATTCGAATCCAAAGCGTTAATAAAAATATTCCTTGGTAGCAACGATCCCCGTGCACATTTCTTTGTGCTTCGGAGAGCTCGTAAAAGTCCTTAAGTGCTACGACTCTCTTCTTTAGATTCTCTAGGCTTCTCCGGTGACTCGTGACGTAGAGATGATACCAAAGAGCAGCGGTGAACAAAGAAGCGAAACTTCGATGGACCACCGATCTCTCTTTCTTCTTCCGACGTCTTCCAACTAAACTCTTCCACGCGTAAAATCGGTCTGTCTACCCGGACTTTAATCCTTCAAAAATACTTTTCTACTTTCTTTTCTACTTTCGTTTCCTCTTTGTCGGGTAACGAGAGAATATAAGGGGTAACGATTTTCTTACGGAGAACGATCAAGAAATAGGAGAAAAGAAAATGCAAGAAATTTAATTCATTTTCTTTCTTTCTTATTCCAACGTAAGGGATAATAAGGAAAGAAACGAAAGGTTCCCGATTAAAATATCAGTCACGCGATATCTTTAAATATGTGATTCACATTTAAAAAAAAAAAAAGAAATAAAAGAAAGAAAAAATAAAATACAATAAAAAAAAAAAAAGCGAAGAAGAACGAAAGGAAAAAAAAGTCTCTCCTCATTCGCTATTCAAGACGTGCCTTTCCAAGGATCCAAACTTTCGATAAGAGCTTACTCGGGAAAGATACATATATCGCGAAGTAAATGTTCCGCGAATTGTACTCCATTGGAATATGAAACCAAATCATGATGATTCACGTCTGTGTCTGGTGTATATGCATGTACGTACATACATACGTATTATATATATCTCTACGACATATTATATGGAAGAACATTGCGAAACGTTAATCAGTCCTTAGAATTCTATGACATTCGAATGAGATTTTCTTCGCGGGAGGCATGGAATTCGAAGAGCAATATCTCGATAATAATTATCGACGAAGAACAGGATTGGTTGCAAGGACGAGAAGTCATAGTCCAAGTAAAGAAGCCGCCGATGTTTTGTCGCGTGCTGCCTCCTCATCTTCTTCTTTGCGTTCATAAACGCTCTCCTCTCTCTTCTTAGCTTCTGCCGAGACCGATCGTGGACGAAGAAGATGAGAGGGCGTATCCGGTGTTTCAAGGCTACTGGAACGTGAAAGACGCCGATAGGATCCGCGCGTTGCTCGTTAAAAGACGCGCGTGTGCACCATTGCGGCTGCAATTTCCCTTCGAAAGGATCGCAGGAAGCGACGCTTCAACGAATTAAGGACTTTACGGATTGGCGCTCGCGATAGTTGCTTATTACGTTCCAGCAGATCGATAATGCTACAAAAAATATATTTATTGTTCCTACAGTCAGGTGCTTTCAATAGTTATATATATATTATATATATATATATATACATACCTACGTATATACTTGTGGACGATATCTTTTATAATATATAGTTTTTCCAAACAAAGATAGACAATTTCCTGTCGTACTTTTTATAATGAATTTTATTATCGTTATCATTAATCTTATAAGTGCTTTTAAAAGCTTTTTATTTTCTTCTTTTTTTTCCTTTTTCTTTTTTCTTTATTTTTTCTTTTTTTTTTTTTTGTCTTTTTCTCTTTTTCAAACGCAAGTGCTGAAGAATTGATTGCCATTTACTTTTTTTATATTAAACTTCTCTATCGTTATCGATTGGTAATTTTGATTTTGTAGGAAGCCAAATCTTGTTGTTGTTATAAATATTATAAATCCTTGATATTTCCTCGCTTGTTCGTTAATCATCGAACGGACAAAGTTTTTTAAAATCGTCCGCCAAAACAAAAAAAAGAAAAGAGAAAACAACTTTCCGACAGACGGGTGTAACTTTTTTTCCCCTCGTGGAAAAATGCAGCTCGCCAGATTTCACGCATAAATTTGAGGAGTAATTAATTCCAGAAGTAAGGAGGAACTGTTGGATCGTTATCGCCACAGCCGTTGCCAGGAATTTCTTCTACGTTCATCGATAAAACGAGAGCCCTTCCTGCGGACATTGTCCGCAGGTGCTGTGCACTGCTAATAGCTTTTAAAGTTGCGTTATTGCAAAGGGTTAAAAAAGTAGGTACGTTGACGAGAACGGAAAACATACTGTGAAAAAGATTTTGATGGTGGAACGATGGTAAACGAATCGTTTTATTCCGTAACATCAAAACGTTATAGAAATTTTTTTATTGCGATACAAATCCTTGTCAAAATGTTAAACTTCCTTTGTAAGGTTTATATTCTATTTTTTTTTCTTTGTTCTTTTTTCTTTCTTTTTTTACAATTAGTTTCTCTCTCTCTCTCTCTCTCTCTCTCTCTCTCTCTCTCTCTCTCTCTCTCTCTCTCTCTCTCTCTCTCTCTCTCTCTCTCTCTCTCTCTCTCTCTCTCTCTCTCTCTCTCTATAATTACAAAATACATAGCTAAAACATCACGTGACACACACACACATTTATTATAAAGAAGAGAGGAATAAGAAGAAGATCGATTACACGCTTATCTCAGTGAGAAAGATACCGATCGATCTTTTCTTCTTCGTCTGGCAAAATGCGGAAGATCAAAGGCGTAAAACTCGTCCGAGCATGCCGCTAAATCCACAAAAGACGCGATCAGAGTTAGAAACGCAAAATACGCGACGTAAAAGCCTCCGTTGTATGATACGTCCTCTTCACATTATGCATATATGCTATACTATATATATATATATATATATATATATATATATATATATGTATATATATAATGTACGTACATACACACGTACATACACGCGAATAAGAGAGCCTCTTACGTTGCGATTTTCGAGCGCAATCAGCCGCGAGATGTGCGATCTCTCTGATCTAGCCGCGCTCCGTCACATCTTCAAGTTACGAGAGAGCAAAAGAGAGAAAGAGAGAGAAAGAAATATAAAGAGAGCGAGTGAGAACGCACGAGGATTCAACGAAGAACAAACACAGAACATGGAGCGTGGGAGTTCGACCCAAGCAACCTAGGGAAATCGAGATCACGCGCATAGCAAAAGCGAGACACCATGTAGATCCGTGCGATCTCTACGTGTGTTATTTCGCGTACCAAAGCTTCACCCTGTTCCAACTTCCTTCATCTCTTTTTTGTCTGTCTGTCTGTCTGTCTTTCTCTTTCTCTTTCTCTTTCTCTTTCTCTTTTTCTTGTTAAACAATTACTTGTTCGTTTCCTTATTATCTGTATATCAACGTTTAAACATAAATCGATTTTACATAATTATTTGTATATACATATTTCTGTTTACAATACATATCTACTATACTTTTTTTTTTTTTTTTTTTTTTAATGATATTATCAAACTCAAATTCATTTGTCTCTTTGCTTTTCGAATCGAGAAGAAAAGTTCTGCCGACTATCGTTTCTTGCTGTATTATTATTTCCTGAGCACAAACAATAGAGAAAACTTTCTTTATGAAACCTCCTGGGATAATTCATTTATGGATGGTACATTTTCATCTCTTTGATTCGATGACGACGAGGAGGAGGTTGATGGGTGGGTTGGAAGGAGGGAAAGGACGAGAGAGGGGACACTAAGTAAAAGACAATGTTTTGCGAAGAAAGAGAAAACTGTTCAAAGATAATTCGTCGTAAACGAGCCGAGCAACATATATTTCGAGTGTTATCTGTGTCGGTGTATCGAAAGAAAGGAAGTTGGCGGCCCGCCGTGAGCATCGAGCGTGACGGAAAGATAAAAGAATCGCAAAAGAGGGAGAAAGAAAGAGAGAGAGAGAGAGAGAGAGAGAGAGTGTTGTGAGAGAAAGAGAGAAGGAGAAAGAGAAAGAGAGACGAGCCTTGCGATCGATTTTCGAGACTTCACAAAAGCTTGGTCCTCGTCTTTTACGTTGTTTCTTTTTTATTCTCTTTCTTGAAATA
This sequence comes from Vespula pensylvanica, assembly GCF_014466175.1. NCBI lineage: Eukaryota > Metazoa > Arthropoda > Insecta > Hymenoptera > Vespidae > Vespula > Vespula pensylvanica. Next base: position 14,346,508 of record NC_057685.1, read on the forward strand.
GAACATCACTAAAGCGATCACACACACATACACAACATATACAGATAGGTATTAGATAGGGCGAACCGTGTAACAGCCTGCAATTAGAACGTAGATAACGAGTCGATTCGATAAAGACTACCCACGATCGTTCATATTCGCGTTCGCCAACCTACATACCTAGACGAACAGTGACTTTCAGCGTTATCTACTTTTATCAACTTTTATATTATATATTGGTTCTGATACATGCACGTACATACATATTCCTGCAGATGTTAAATCACTCGACACGATTATTCTGTTATATTTTCGATTGTCTAGGGATATTGTTAAATACTTTGATTGTCGAGTCACTTTCACGATTTCACAAATCGATATCTAACATCGTGCTTTCTTTTCTTTTTCTTCAGAATAATAGATATTTTTTATTTGTTGCGAATTATAGGAATATATAGAATGTCGTAATATTTGTGCGTGGGTATTTTCGTGTTGTTTCTTTTCTTTTCTTTCTTTCTTTTTTTTTTTTTATAATAAATAAAGAATTTTCAGTTTTTGTATCAAATCTGACACATCGAATCTTACTAAATTAAAAAGAAATTTGAGGAGCAAAGAAAAATGAAATGTTTGATCGTTGAACTTCAGAACTTTTCTTAATAGAAAAATTTTCATTCGTTAAAGGATTTATTATGGGTGGTGAAATAATGATGGAACTTCGTCGATCGTGCCAAAGTATCTCAACGAAAAGAAAAAGTATGGAGAAGCGTGTGGCCGGTCGATGAACCGGCTTAGAATTTCTCCCTCTCTCTCTCTCTCTCTCTCTCTCTTTCTCTCTCCTTTTTCCGATTTGCGGTTCACTCTATAAGACGCCGCGACGACGTTCGCGAGCCCACGTGGACAATGGACCTCTAATGACGCTTACTTTGACACGGTGTGTTAAAAGAGACGCGCGCTCAGTGTCATTTGTTACGTCTCTGTCCCTTTCAAGAACGACACTTGGACAATGTCTTCATTTTTCATTTGGCACCTAATACGATCGTTTGTTGTTTGCTCGAGGAAATGTACTTACAAGATCTTCGATTATTTATCATTGATCGGGCTTTTATGTATAAGCCAAGCCACTTTACCTAAGGCTTTTCAATGTGAAAACCGATACTATGACTTTTGATATATTATATTTCTTTTTTGTTTCATTTTTATATATATATATATTATTTTATTTATATCAACGATATATATATGTATCGTCCTTTCTCACTCACTTTCGATCATTTCCAAAGAAAGTCGATAATTCTAAAATTTGAAGATGAAATTTAATCGGTAGTAACGTGACAACGATACAATGATTTCACTGCGAATTTGTGTTAAAAAGAGATAACTTCTTTCTCAAACGTAGGATATCAATAATCTGTAAAAAAAGGAAAAGGAAGAGAATCTTTTTTCACGTCCGTCACCGTTTGATACACGAAACGAGAATAGAGAGGAAAATAATTATTTGGTAATTCGATCGAAAGAGATAGAAATTTATAGATACGTTAGACAAAAGTAGGAGTTCAGTGACATCGACTCGTATTACGAGTTTATTGCATGGCGACCGGTGCGCAGCGTTAGAATCGTAGAAGGTTTCACCAGCGGCGTAAAATCCTAGAAACTGGGTTTTGTCGGATTACGTTTTCCGTCCTGTTCACGCCACTTTGTTTTTATCACGAGAAGAGAATCTCGAGAAAAGAGAATGAGTCGAGAAAACGGAATACCGTCCGTTTCAATTAGCTGCTTACCACCTTCGCAAACGTAAGCTATACATACATATTTATTCATATACGTATGAATCGTTGTTATATGTATATATATGTATATATAACAAACGCGTACACTTGGCTTACTTCCTTGTACTATACGAGCTTTTATGTAATACGGTGAGCTGGTGCTTTCACCGATGCTCGAATTTAGGCGCGAGAATCGAATTGAACGAGAGCAGTACAGAGAGCCCCCCGGTGCATTGGCCGAGTCGAGTTCTCGCTTTCTAGAAGATTGTGTTTAGATCATCGGATTGCAAGGGAAGTCTCTGTTTGAAAGGAGAAGCCAACCTCGAGATTCACGGTTCATCGACTTCAAGAATGTCGTATTCGATATCACGATGTTCGAATTGAAATCGTTGGAATGTCGTTCCTCTGTAAACTTACATTAGTATACGCATGTGTGTGTGTGTGTGTACGTGTAGGTATACATTTATGTGCGTATATGTTATATATACAGGCTTGTCGCGTATACCAACATCAGAGTTTCTTTGTTGACATCTCCGTTAGACTAGTCTCGTTCGATAAACAAACGATGTTAGTCTACACGAAGATATGAGATGGTACGGACGGTGACTCTCTTAAATGTTTACACGTATCTTATATATTACTCCGACGATCGATAATTTTTACATTACATCTGTACTCGATTACGAGACTTTCTTACACAATTTCTCTCTTTTTCTCCCTTTCCCTCTCTCCCTCCTCTAGACACATCCAAACGATAATTCCTTAATCTCTCGTAATTCGATCGAGGAAAGGAAGAATTACGAAGGAAGATTAACAACGCGATGGCGGACGCGTTGTGTTAATACCTAACTTGGAAACTTTTATACAACTTAAAGATTACTACATAGGATCGGTTGCAATTAAGAAAAGCATTAAAGAACCGTATTCCTTTTTAATTCACGGGTGAAAGCAAACGAATGGTTTAATCGAACTTCCTTCTCTTACGCTGTAATATTCTTCCCACTCCATTATGAATGAGATAATAAATAATAAAAAGAAAAAAGAAAAATAAACGAACGAGGACTTCATTTCTAAAGGTTGATTTTCTTTATTTATCTTTTTTTTTTCTTTCTTTCTTTTCTCCTTCAGGGGCAAATACGCAACGGTGAGAAGATGCCGAGAGAGATCGAGCGGAAGGCAGTGGGCTGCAAAGTTTCTAAGGAAGAGACGACGAGCTCAGGAATTGAGGGCGGAGGCACTTCACGAGGTCGCGGTGCTGGATGCCGCTGCTCACTGTTCTCGCCTCGTTTCCCTCCACCAGGTCTTCGAGACCAATACCGAGATGGTTCTCGTCTTGGAACTGTAAGTTTCTTCCTAGTATCTGTGCACATATATACTGGACTCGCTCTAACTGTACTTCTCTATGAAGCGTCATGCGGTTATTTCTTTTCTCTTTCTCTCTGTCTTTCTTTCTGTCTTTCTATCTGTCTTTCTCTTTTATAATACATACATTATAGACTGACGCGTACGCGTTTTATATTATTAGATTGTGCAAGCATTATTTCTAACGCAATCATAGTGGATATATTAAGCGTTACGTAACGAACGTTACCAATTTATGATACCTTTGTGTAATGGTGTAATATGAATATTTCGTATTATTAGCTTTCTAAACAGTACTTGCATTCGTATGATTCTATCGTTCTTTTTTTTTTTTCTTTTTTTCGTTCTAATCGATCGACTCTCGTATATATATATATATATATATATATATATATATATATATATCGATTATTTTCTTAAAGTTCGTGTTATATATGCCTCGTTGTTACATCGGTCGAGGTAAAACCTGGATTGATCGCTTTATTTTCTACTGTTCCGCTCATAGTGCACCTGGTGGCGAATTGCAAATGATATTGGATAGAGACGAAGTCCCAGAAGAACGGCAGGTTGCGAGATTGTTGAAGCAGATTTTAGACGGTATCGCCTTCCTGCATTCTCTCAACGTAGCACACTTGGACATAAAGGTAAGTGTATTTCAAATACATACATACAAAACGTATACATATACATATATGAAAATCGTTCGAATTCCAGCATATCGAATTGCGATAATAATGTTTGTTTAAAAGACAAGTGCGTCGTTCTGTTTATATTTACATTAATCGTTATGTTGCGCAAACGTTTTCAATGATAACACCAAGGATTCTTTGAAGGCCATTTCCAAATTATATATATATATATATACACATATATATATATATATAAACACGTATATCTTTATTATTATACATACATACATACATACATATATATATATATAATAATAATAATGAAGAGTGAAATGAAATATATAAAATAAAAAATACATAGCGATAGCAGAGAAGATAGGCGATAGAAAGGGGATAAAAATTCTTCGGCTTTATCTCGAACGTTGACTAGCGAGGGAGGGGATATAAGATTTAGCGCACCTCGTTCCTCGACCTTATCTCTATCTTAGCATTCTGTTAAAAATAAACATGGAACGACGATAACGTGGAAGGCAACGACGACGATTTTCTTCTTCTTTTTCTTTTTTTTTTTCTTCTTCTTTTCTCTTCTCCTTTTTCTTTTTCTTACGGTTGGTACAAATAAAACGTGTTATCTCTCGATATATTCCGTAGAGTCGGCGAATAAAGGTTGCGAGAAAACAAAGCTCGCGGAAAGTTGGCGAACGAACGCGAGAGAAGATGCCTTAGGTAAATCAAATCGCGACAATATCATGTGCCTTGAATCTTGAAAAGGAAAATGGAAATAGAAAAAGGAAGGAAATTTTTTGGCACGAAATATAAATTGCTACGGTATTTCCTAAGAATCTTAGCGTGTGTTCGATCTACTACCTGTTCCGCATGTTGGACTCTGATGCGAACGACCTACATAAATCGTTATGTAAACACCAGTCTTCTTTGCCAAAAAATCAATTCGCGCGATGCATGCTATAATTCTACCGGCTGTGCTCATTCGACGATTATATAAGAACCCTCCCACATACACATACGATGAGAATCTTAAGGGATATGCTTAATCGTTTCAATGTTCTCTTATTATAAATTTTCTCGGAAATTAATTTCAATTTACATAGTTTTTTTTTTTAGCGTTAAAATATGTATCTATATAGTACCTATGCTATGTGTATATAGTATATATATATACACACATATATACACTATATATATATATAGGTACTACGACTATCTTGCTCAAGAGTTTTAAAAGATAATCTTGGAAGATCGACGTAGGGGACGTTTAAAAAATCTATATTTCCTCTTTGCGAACAAGAAAGTCTCTTATAAGAGATAGTGCGAACACGTGCCAACGATGGAAGTGAGATGGGATGGGATGGGATGGGATGGGTAAGGAGGAAAGGGGAAGGGGTGGTGAGAGAAGAATTAGTAAATTCACAGACTTCTCATCGGCAAAGAAATTCTCAACGAGATACACGTCTCTATGGGGTGTTTCTTGGAAGAAAATATTTTTGTAACCGACGTCGAGGGAGTCTACCGTCTCGGAACGATTCTTCACGAAAATAAAGTCCCTATCTTTCTTTTTACGCGTACGCGTGTGGCTGCCATTAACTGCTGATTTTTTAATTGATAAAATTCATTGGAATTCTCTATTTGCTTTATCCGTCTCTTTCAGCGTCTCTTTCAGCAAAAAAAAAAAATTAATAAATAAGTAAATAAAAAATAAAAAAAGAAAAAGAAGGACTAATGAGAAAAGAGGTAGGCGAGGAGTAGTATTTTCTATTTTTAGAAAACGGCCGACTCTCACCGGGTTATTTTGACTGGAAGTCTACTATCATTTATCATCATTGATCCGTGGCCTTGTCGGTGAAATTCCCGCTTGAACGAGTCGGCAATTATACGCTCGCAAACGTGAACTCGACGATAAAAACTTTCGACGGGTGTGTAAAATCGAGCCGCGTGCCGTCCTATCTCTAATGAAAGAAATGGAAAAGAGGAAGAAAAATAAAAGAGAAAAGTAAAGAAAATCGATCGAATTGATAGGTGGTTGTCGCCGTTTGAACGATTAGTTCGATTATTCGAATCGAGGAGCGACGATATGTGAAAGTCCTTCTTGTCGATGATAAAAAAAGTTTCGTCTTTTAATTTCTAATATTTGAAACGAATAAAAAGGAGAATGTCACTTTCGAAGGTGGCTCGTGCGTGTCAAAGAAAAACCCTGAAGGAAATATCTCGTATTTGGAAAGAAGATAGACAAGGTATTAAAAAGAAAGAGACAGAAAGAGAGAGGGAGGGAGAGAAAGACGATCCGTGATTGAAAATTTGCATAAAGTTAGCGAATCGTTCGTGTAGGTATAAGCTCATACGTATATGTATGTACGTGTTTATCGATTATCGGAGTGATCGA
>NC_057685.1:14355141-14418273 GCF_014466175.1 Vespula pensylvanica
AAGAAGAAAAAGAAGAAGATGACGACGACGACGACGACGATGATGATGAAGAAGAAAAGGGAGGAGAGACGAACGAATGGGTTAACGAGCCGACTGACACGGTACTCCGGTTCGATCTTAAAATAACATCGTGCCACGAATTTGCTCGATATGTCTGACCCAAATATAGATTTCGCGGTTATGAATGGAAAAATGCACGCACGAATTCTCTGGCACTTTTCCAAGAGGTCTTCCTTGGCCGTAATCCACGATGTATCATCGAGAGAGTTCAGGGCGCCCTGTAACATTAAAGAGAGACTTTCACGCCTCGGCGATTTGTCGATTTATTTCTAAATAAAAGTTAGGTATTCACGCTACGTGTAATAATATCGTAAACGCGTGCGAATAGATCGATAGATCCCCTCCACCTCTTCCTCCCTATCAAGGATCGTTGCCATAACACGGACAAGTCGGTACAACGCGTTGATACTTTGCAATTTCCTGTATTAACTTGTTGCATCGCGATCATACGTAAATACGTCGTTCAGTCCATCGTGTAATTTGATGGTTGATAAACTATTAATCGTTAGATCGTTTGTGTTATTCATTTATTTCTTTCTTGTTTTGTTTTCTTTTGTTTTGCTTTGCTTTGTTTTTAAAAGTTACGATTACACGTATAACGCGAATCAAGATAAGACATCCGAATAGAAGAGTTTCATTCAATGAATTCTAACATAAATTTATCTAACGGAATAGAACAAACTACGATTAGGTACGGGTGATGAATGATCTTGTACTGTTATTAGATCGTATGCAAAATTGAAATTGAAAGTCACGTGACTGGTTTTATTAATTAACATTCTGAATGTTGAGTAAAACGATATGATAGGAAAAGGGAGCAGCGAAAGAAGCGGTTACAAGTTCTACGATAGAAGCTCCTTGTTGGAATGCAGTTGTCGCGAGTTCGAAAATAGAAGAACGAACTCTGACGGCGATCGATCATTCCCCTCTCTCTCTCTCTCTCTCTCTCTCTCTCTCTCTTTCTTGGCCCAATAAAAGCCAACTAAGCTGGCGCCAAATAGCGCCTACTTTTCTATCGCCGCCCGTTTGTGCCGATTTATCATCGACTACGCAATTGCGTGGGAGTAAATCCGATGAAAATTCTAAGCTAACGTTTCTCTTCCTGTCTACCATTATTGTAATCACTAACCTTTCCCTTCCACTTTCGATCATAACGATTAAGGCAGCCATTTGTTCGACCCTTACGATCGGTCGAGTACAAAGGATGGGAAGAGAGAAAGAGAGAGAGAGAGAGAGAGAGAGAGAGAGAGAGAGAGAGAGAGAGAGAGATCAAAGGGAAACGACCTCGAAAAAATTCTATTATCACGAAGTATCGTGACTAATTTAACGATCGACGTTAATTTACGTTTCATCGAACGCGTTACTAGCGATATAATTCCAGGATCGGCCAGATGAAAGATGGGTATTAATATTCATGGTTATTCATGGCTTCTAGACACGAGAGAAAGAGAGTGAGTATAGAAAAGGAAGAAAGGAAGAGAAAAAGAAATAAAAAAAAATAAAATAAAATAAAATAAAATAAAATAAAAAGGAAGAAGACGAAGAAAGAGAAGTCGTGAAGAAGAATGATAAAAAGACGAACGAAGCGTAAATTTCTTAAGAGCTTTTTCTAAGAACGAGAAGACCACTCTCATGGTGTCTTTTATCAATGAACTCTCTTCGTTTCCCTTCCTTCCAAGCAAAGAGTCATCGTTTACTAAGAATCTCCTTCCTTAGTTACGTTATAGCGAGTTTTCCCGATCGATATTAAAGCCGTGTTCGCTGGCCGTTCATTAGGCACGCTAGTGAGCAGTGCGATCCGATCGATTCATCGAACTCGAGTCAATGGAACGCCAGACGGGAAACGTAATGCGCACGTTTCGACGGAATACGCGCGATTACGTTCATTGGAAAAAAGCCAGGAGCAACCAGTTGACGACTCGTAAAAAATTCACTTCCCTCTTTTCTTTTCTTTTCTTTTCTTTTCTTTTCTATTCTATTTCTTCATTACGTTTTCATCTTTTTCCTCCACTCCTTCTCTGTAAATTGAAATCCATGTATTACGAACGATGAAATAAATTCTATTTTATCTAATGCAAGCTAGAAGAACGAGAAGGAAAGAGAATAATAAAGGAGAAGAGAGAAAGAGAAGGAGGAGGGAAATGGAGGAGGGAAGAGCTGTCAAATTCGCACTCAATTAAGTCTGAAAAAAAAAGAGAAAGAGAAACTACTCATCCATTGGTTGCGGTCCAGAGGATCCAACGATATTTACGCGCCCGTAAGACGATAGTCTCGGCGCGAATGTGCAAGGAATTAATCAGCGCACTTTTATAGCGTGTAAATCAAGCGCAGCACTGCACTCGACGGAACGCGGCCCGAACGACTCTTTATCGCTCGTTCTCCCGAACTTTATTACATTCATGCTGTGCTCGTCCGCGGTTACGCGCACAGACACATGTGTGTGTGTGTGTTTGTGTTTGTGTGGGTTAATGTAATACACAGAAGAGAGAGAGAGAGAGAGAGAGAGAGAGAGAGAGAGAGAGAGAGAGAGAGAGAGAGAGAGAGAGAGAGAGAGAGAGAGAGAAAGAGAAAGAAAGAGACAGTTTCAAACACGCAACGCGAGCGGCCAGGGTCGCTTCCCCCTTTTCTCGACCGCCGGAAGTTTCAATGAACGCGAGAGACGGATCCTCATAAATTCGTTGGCCGATGGCTAAAAAGCGTCCTGCCTTTGAATCTTCTTTTTCGCGCGTCCCTTTCGTACCAGCGGGAGCTTTGTTCCTTAAATATCTCCCTTTCGAACGAAAAAATGTCATTGACCGATGGATAAATGATAGGAGAGGTGAGAAAGGGAGATAAGTCAATTTTTAATCGAATTATATCGATCCGTTAAACAAAGTGTAATTTCAAATAAAAACATTTTTATTTGGAACGATATAGTGTAAGAAGAGAAGAAAAAGAGGGAGAGAGAGAGAGATTTGGTTAAGTATTACGAACATAATACGAACGCGTATTGTTCGATGCACGTTGTAATTTCGTTTATAGCATAACCGGCCGATAAAACGCATCCGCGCTGATATACGATATCCAAGATCACTGCTATTATCGCTTATCAATTTCTCGAATTCGTGGCAAAGTACGTGCTTAAGGCCACGTACGTGAGCCATTAGCCTCTGTGGAATTTCGATACTTCGTTAATCGAATTGATACGTATGAAAAAGAAAAAGAAACATACGCGGGTATACACACACACACACACACACATATTTAAACGAAGTATATCTTCTTCGTTATTTGAGAAATTTCTTCGTACAGCAAACAACTAATCATAGGAAGTACTATTACATGCAAAAATAAATTCTTATTTACGAAGGATCGTGAGAATCGTCTCGACCTAAGGTTTTTCTTTCCTTTTCTATCTCGTTCGTTCTCTCCAAGAAGGATGAACGGCCTTACCGACGATTTAACGAGTCATGTCCTTCCTGCATACATTTTTTGCGAACACGGCATTCGTATTCGAATGTGGTAATAGTAGTAGTAGTAGTAATACTAGTACTAGTACTCTCTCGTAGTAGTAATAGTAGTAGTAGTAGTAGTAGTAGTAGTAGTAGTAGTAGTAATAGTAGTAGTAGTAGTAGTAGTGTAGTAATACCCATCGATGTCGACGAGCTCGAGAAGAACGGCTCGTACACCTGTCCGATCGATCGTATAGAAGAAAAGGAAGGCGAAAGGTAGGTTCGATCGTTCGGAAGAAGAGGATTAATCGAAGTCATCATCGATCGAAGGAAGAAGACTCGCGTTCAAAGCGTATTCACGCTTTGAAATCTCGATCGTTCGCCACCTACGTCATGCATGTCGAGTTGGATGCATCTAGCGAATGACTTTTCCCTACGTTCCTGTAACGCTAAATAAAATAAATAAGTTTATGAAAGGATATCTTTTATATAGAAAATAAGAAAATAAGAATTACGATTGATCGTAAATATATCAAATAATTTACGCGTACCGTTTGTCATTCTTTCTCTTTCTCTCTCCAATATTAAAACCATCGAAATGAAAAATTACGACGTTCGATGATATCGCTTTTATACCGATAGACTCGTACATTAAAATCTCGTGAAGATCGCGCAAACGTTTGCACTTTTTGCGAAAGAGAACAAAACGAGAGATATAAATGAAGATGAAACGACACGAGGATCATCCTTCGTTAAAAGTATTAAAACGCATTCGACGTCGTCATAATTTTCGTTTGTAATCGATAGCCAAGCACACCCACATACGTCCTGGCGCAATGTGTTAAGGAGCGACGAACGCTCGATAAATGCATCTCTGACGGCTCTGACGTATGAACTTCGTAATGGTTAATTATGGAAATGTCTTCGTTCCTTATTGAGCGACTTCCGGGACACGAATTGCAGTGTGATCCCAAATTGATACCTACGCATTATCGTATTCTACGTTATGTGTGTATGTAAGTACCTACGCTTTTATTCTAGAAGGTTCCGACCGTGAGACGCTTTTTCTTCGAGATCGTTAACGTCGAACATGACAAGACACGCTTCTCTCTTCTCTACCCTATCATTAAGTCTTTTCTATTCAATGTATGTATGTTTCTGCGTATGTTCCTTTTATGTCATTTAAATGATAAGCGTTTTATAACCATAGACAAACGCATATCGAAAAAATATTATTCGTAACGTTATTTTTATCGAATACAATTTATTTTTTTCTTCTCTCTCTCTCTCTCTCTCTCTCTCTCTCTCTTATACAATATCTCGAATCGATGTTTATACTATGTTTTCTACGGGCTTTATGCAAACGAAAAGGAATGAGAAAAGAAAAATAAGGAAATTCAACAAGAGCCGAAGGAGTCGAACGTTAACGACGCAGTTTTGAATCGACATTCGTTGTCGCTCCTTTTAAATCATTATTCGCAGCTCGTCGAGCACTCTTCGTAACGTAGTCCGGTCACGTTCGACTCGTAACTCGGTATAACGAAACGTAACACACAAACCAAATCCTACTGAGCAAAAGGACGACGTATGTATATATTATATATATATATGTGTGTACGTACATACATATATGCATACATGTATATTGTCTCGCGATTCTTCCGTTTATTCTACGCCGTAATTCTTATTTCTCAACTAACGCGCGCAACACAGCTAATATCGAGAGACTTTTTTCGAAAGGAAAATTGTTGTGTATGCATGTGTGTATGTGTGTATCTATCTATCTATCTATCCATCTATCTGTCTGCGCGCGCGAGATTTGATATAGCGTGAAAGTGCACGTAGGAGAGGTCTCGATGTGTGCCGATCGTGTTGGATAAGCGCAAAGTTGTTGAAAGTCAAGATGACGGAAATAAGAGTCACGCATGCGACGACATTACCGTGGACTTCAATAAAAAGGAAGTCTCCCTTCTTGCTGCCAAGAAAGGAAAGATTTCAAATCATCGATAAATTGAAAACTCGACTGACGGAAACGGTATGGATACGCGTAAGTGTGTAAGTGCATAAGTGGATATATATGGTCTTTTTTCTAAGTTTCACGGATACAAAGCTTGTATCGGCTTTAAAACATCGAAGGATGAAAACAAAACAAAATGTAAATAGAAAAGTAATATGTCTAAGTACAACATTCTACGTCTCTCGATTCTTTCTTTCTGTCTTTTTCTCTCTGTTGTATGCTTGATGATATGAGGAGAACGAAACGAAAGCTTGCTTCCCCCATGAATTGTTTGAGTCAACGAGTTGTTTCTCGACCACCTATCGTGATTCCAAGCCGATGTTTTCGAAGGTTCGAGAGTGAAGTGCTCTTATCGAGTACAGTTACCTCTGAAGATGAATTAAAAAGGGAGAGAACGAAACGAGAAAAGAGGGAGAGAGAGATGCATACGATTAATTGCACAACGACGGATCAGCAAAATCGCTGTGCATCGAATTAATTCGATAACGTATAACATAGATGGGTACTTGTCGAGTATTCATTCGAAAGGTTCGTTCCTTAAAATTGTTAATACCGATTATATACATATACTATCGACGATTAACATTTGCGCTCTCCACAATCGCTTTATTCTCACATAATTACCCTTGAATAATTTGATAAATGAATGAACCACATGTTGAACAAAGTCACTTAATTATCAATACATCGTTCCCGATTTTCAAACGGGACGATTTCATCGAGGAAAAGATTATCATTGGGGTTGCAGATTCATTGTTCGCGTATTTCCTTTCTTCTTTTCCTTTTCTTAATCGAATCAAAATGGATCCTCTTCGATGGACGTGTACAACTCTACGCAATCTCTCTCGTCTCGCGAAGAGGGACGAGATTTAAAAGAGGAAGGTAATGAAGAGGAGATGAGTGAAGAAAGGAGAGGGGAGTGGTAGGGATGAGAGGAATGAGAGGTAGGGTGGGAAGAGAAGTACAAGCCAAGGTTAAAAGCGAAAAAGTAGCCGAAGCATGCGCTCGCGGCACGATTAATTGGCTCGATTACTTGGTGGGCGCGCATGCGAATCCTTGCTTATTAAATGCGTTTAATTAAGTCGCACGCCTGCTACGTCGGACTGCGTAATGATCGTTGAAAGCCTTCTACCGACTCTCCTCTCCTCTCCTCTCCTTCTTTTGCTCCACTCTTTCCTTCTATTTTCTCGTACGAGTAAGTACCTACGCTTACGAGTTCCGTCTCTTGTCCAGACGAGGACGCACAAACGTTGTTGTGCGTTGTGTACGCATTTTACCTGCGACAGCTGCGATACCGTTTTGCATCGACGTCTACCTACGTATGTATTTACATATACGGATATACATATACATAGGTATATGTACATATACGTAGTATATACATACGTATATTTGCTTACGTATACGTTGCTATATAACATACGTTACGCATTCGGAACGTTTAAATAGCGTTAGAAAAAGAAAGACGAAGAAAAAATGAAAAAAAAGGAATAGACCAAAAAAAATGGAGACGGCACCGTTCGTCGTTCTGGATGCACGTTTTTTTTTTTTTAAAGTCAAGGATATCTTCCATTAGAAAGGAAGGAGGGCAAAGAGTTTGAATAAAGCGATCGTCGAGCTCCCAACGCGGTCATCGTCTTTTGATAAAAATGTGAAATGAATCGTCGAACGTCTGGCGCCAGAGGTATATAATATGTAGCGTGGGAGAGAGAGAGAGAGAAAGAGAGGAGAGCAGAGAGAGTTAGAGAAGGATTATTTCTCTCTCTCTCTCTCTCTCTCTCTCTCTCTCTCTCTCTCTCTCTCTCTTTCTCTTTCTCTTTCTTTTTCTTTTTCTCTACGGTGATACGGTGTATGAAGTTTCAACGTTGCGAAAGGAAATCGTGCGTTTCGTGACGAGTATCGCAAGGGAAATGGCCTTATGCATATACATATGCTTATAAATACGCGCATATAAGTATCTGTGCAGATAGTTTATACGTCAGTAATATTTTATTTCATTCGATCTTTTTTTAACGTCTTAGGAAAATATTTTTTTCTCGATCATTTCTCTATCTCTATTATATATATATATATATAATATTAATAACATATATCTACTATCTTTTCCTTTTTTCTTTTTATTTTTACAGCCACAAAATCTGGTACTAACCGGCGATTTTCCCGATTGCGACGTGAAACTCTGCGATTTTGGTATATCGCGATACATCAGCCACGGTGCGGACATACGTGAGATCTTGGGCACGCCCGATTATGTTGGTGAGTATAGGGAGAAAAGAAGAAAAAGAAAAAGAAAGAAAAATTAACAATTTTTAATTTAAAAATTAAACATTACAAAAAAAAAAAAGAAAAGAAGAACAAAAAAGCGACGAAACGTGTTCCGTAGTATGAATCCCTGAGAGAAGGAAGAGAGAATTTTATAACTCGCGACGAAATGAACGTCCTCGCGAGGATCGATGTATCAGCAGGGGCGCATAAATTAAAAGGATTGCCGCACGAATATAAATATAAATCATTTGACGTGCGCTGAAATCGATCGCCGCGGGTATCCCTTCGTTTCTTTTTTTCGTTTCACGGATCCCCGTTGACTCCGCAAGTCTCCTCTCTCTCTCTCTTTCTCTCTCTCTTTCTTTTTCTCTGTCTCTCTCACTCCAACGGGTTATATTATTCGCGCAGAGAATCTGGTTGCGTCCGTTGGTGGCTCGTTTCGTAGCGCGTAATTCCATTAAAGAAACAGGGCCCGTTGCATAATTGAACAGAACAAGCCACTTCACAGCCGGCAGTAAAGCCGCACGCGGCGATGATGATGGTGATGGTGGTGGTGATGGTACTGATGTTGGTATTGGTATTGGTATTGGTATTGGTAGTGATGGTGGCGGCGGTGGCGATGGTGGCAGCGGTGGAGTTTGCGCGTCGTTTCTCCGCGGCTATTGCTACTCGTGCACTCGTCAAAGAAATGAAAGAGAGAGAGAGAGAGAGAGAGAGAGAGAGAGAGAGAGAGAGAGAGAAGAGAAAAGGAGAAGAGAGTCCTTTTACGATCCTCGCGATTACTACTCCCGCAATTACTTCTGACTCCCGTCTCTCTAACGGTCGTCGAGTCTGAATGAAAACGGTACGAAAGGTATACTCGAGAGAGCAAGAAAAAGAGAGAGAGAGAGAGAGAGATAGAGAGAGATTCACCCTTCGATTCATATGCGAGCCGTTTTCGCGCGAGTCGACACATAAATCGTCGACTTTCTTGATTGCCTCTTTACCGTATATACCTTCTATGTATTCCTTCTATATTCCTTATTGTATATTTCGATTTTTTCTTAATGACGATATTAGAATATGAGTATATGTTTCATTGAGAAGGATCATTTAAATATGATATACATACATACATACATACATATATATGTATATATATATATTTCTTTCTATCTCTAATTGATTTTAAAATAGTTTGATAAAAAATGGAACGATTTAATCGATCGTTCTTAATGAATTAATTGTTCTTCTCTTGCGAAAAGAAAAAGGAAAGAAAAAAAAAAAAAAAAGAAACATACAATTTTTAACGCGAAAGGTGATAGATCAATTTTAAATGATCCAATTAAACGGGATACACTCTGTTGTTGAGGAACGTTTATTTCATCAAGTAAATCTACATCGCGATAGAGTACAGCATGCAGACGCAAGCGTATGATTTCAAAGAGTGGACGCATCATAAATCATTCTCTTAAACGTTCCTTCCGCATCCGTGCGTGTTTCAGCCCCAGAAGTCCTGAATTACGAGCCGATCAGTCTGGCAACCGACATGTGGTCGGTCGGAGTTCTACTCTACGTTCTGTTAACGGGATGCTCCCCTTTTGGCGGCGATACCAAGCAGGAAACCTTTTGTAACATCAGCAGATGTCGTTTAGATTTTCCGGACGATCTCTTCGAGGACGTATCGGAGGAGGCGCGAGATCTCATGCGCAAACTCATGGTCAAGGATCCAAGGTGAGTTGAATTGGTTTTTTCTTTTTTTTTTTTTTTTTTTCTTTAAGATACAATCGACGTTTATAATAATTTATTAATCGATAGAAACAAATGATTCGCTAAAACGAACGAACGAACGAAGTAATGAATGTACGTCCGTCGATCGTTCCATGATAACACACGATCGAATTTTTCAAAATTGTTTCACTACGTTCGAACGAACGGCTCGTCTTTCTTTTTTCTTTTTTTTCCTTTTCCTTTTTTTTTCTTTTTGTATACCATATATCATATCCATTAATTTCCACATAATTTAGCTCACGTTACGAAGGTTAACACGAGGCGTATGGAATGTCGTCGACATTCAGTTACACGAGCCACGCTTGTTTTCGTTCGAAGAAATCAAATAATGCCAACATGCTTCTAACATAACCATCGATGAACAAGCAGATCACATTCGTCTTTCCTACGCGCCGGTATCTCTTTTCACTTAGTCCTATGTAGCGTAAACTCTTTCTCGGTAGGTCATGACGGACTTCCCCGAAGACATTATTTACAAGCGTAGGTCTGAGAAATCATAACGTGATATATATATATATATATATATATATATATATATATACGCTCTGGAGAAAGACAGGGAGAGAGAGAGAGAAGAAATGTTGAACGAACTCGTTGAAAGATCTCGTTTCTCGTTGATCTTTCATTTCCAACTGCGCGTTTTAGATATACACGTATAGACATACATATACGTATAGACAATCTTGATATATATCATATCACATCATATCGTACTATACGTGTAGATAAATTTTCCTGGATTGATCAAAAAAAAAAAAAAAAAAAAAAAAGAAATGAGACAAACAAACAAACAAATCAAGTTCCAGCCTTTGCTCTGACTTTCATTGAAACGGGAAGAGGACTAGAAAAACTCGTAGATTTCCTTATCGTCAAGCAGACGGACAGCTGGAAGGAAGTCTCCATCCGGGCTATCCGGGTCCTTCCTTGCAAAGCCGGGGTTTATCTCGTTGACGACAATACTAAACGGAAAGACAGAGAGAGATAGAGATACGTCACACGAGCATCATATACGCTCACGATCAGCCGCGTCGAAGTACAATTTACTCTTTTCTTTCTCTCTCTATTTCTCTGTCTCTCTCGTACAACTGTTAACGGACGAGCGTTACGCAATCCAGTTAGTCTGCTATCGAAGACAATCCTGTCCCTCGTCCGGAAATCAAGGCGTTCTGATGACCACAAAAGTACAACAGCTCCTCTCCTTGTCTGAGAAATCTTACCTCGTTTGTTCTTTTTTATCTAAAAAAATTCTTCTTAAAACGCTTGTGACTCGAGTAAAAACACATATAAAGATACAGGATTTCGTAACGACGGGAGAGCCGCAATTCGTCGAGTATATGTAGTTTTGTTCGAACAGAGTAGAAAATTTTGGAAGAAGAAAAAAGTGTCGTTAGGTAAAACCCCTTCTAGCGTGGGTTTGATTGATATTCAACCTCCTCGGTTAATCGGAGCAGAACTGGGTAACGAGTAACTGTACTTTCACGTGATTCGATTATATCTGAAGGAACATTAAGAAAAGACCTCCGTGTTCCACCTGCGTTATCTTCTATTGAATATTCAAACTTGCGATATACAACTTCGGACATATTTATACTAGGTTTCTATTTCAGCTATTTTACCATAAACTACCTCCTAACGTCATCTATCAAATAGCCCGTGTTTTTTGTCTAATCTCAATTCGTATCTCTCTTGCGTATTAGATAATTATTCTAATTGATGTTATTTCTCGTTTCAGCGAACGACTGACAGTAACGGAGTGTCTTAAGCATGCATGGTTCGCCATGTTCGATGATCCAGTGCCACCGTTATCCTCTTCACTACCCCCGACGGAAGACTCCAGTTTAAAATGCAAAACGATCTCTCAGCAGGAAGAAGAAGAACAAAAACAACAGCACAACAATAAATCATCGACGGAGGAAACGAAGACGACGATTCCACCATCGGCGCCAAAGTGCTGCGACGCCGAAAACACACACGTGCGAACATCGAGCCTTGCCAATCAAAATGAAGTAAAAACGATGACTACCCGAGCTGTCTCTTCGCACACGGAAAATATTTATTCGACTTCTAAATCTAGCCCTAAGTCTATGAGGTTTGGTTTGAGTCCCGATCGTAGGGACACCTTTAAACGTAATATGGAATCGCTGGCTCAAAAATTTTCGAGTACGGAGATCGTCATTATTGAATCATCCTGCGCGAACAGTAAGAACACCACGACATCCTCGACGACGATAACGACGAGTTCAACGATTATGTCTGGAAACGTGAGCACGCAGAGAAGAGCGACGGCTACTCACACGATGCCAGCCGGTGAAGTATTCAAATGTACGCCGGTATTCATTCTTGGCGAGGAACAACAATGTAGCGACGGTGGAAGCGACACCGTATCGGAAATTTCGACGGACAGTTCGAGCGACCGGAGTAGCATCTATTCCGACGACTCGTTGGATTTTATTCTCTATGGGAAAACTCAGGGAGGTGGTAGGGCGAGTTTTCCCTTTGCAGTTGGTGCCGACCCTACATCCGACAGATGGGAACAGAGGCACCACCATCACCACAATCCACGAGCTTGGCCTAGAGAATGCAACGGCGTTGTTAGCAAAGCACTCAGTCGTTTCACATCCGAGACGTCAAGCAAGTCCTCCAAGTTGTCCACGACGGTACCACCGGTAGTTCGTGGTAAGACCGGCTTGGAAGCTCTCAGAGAGAGGGGTGGCAATCTGGTCGTCATAAGGGAACCCGTAAGAGCGGGTAGATATACGAGGTACAGCGAGGTTCAGTGCGAATCGGTGCAGGCACGGATTCGACGTTTCCAAGTACATGGAGCGTCCTAAGAAAATCTTCCTCGTTGTCTTTAAAGGGAACACACTTGGAAGGCGTCTTATATTTGACGGTCATCGCCGTCGCATTTTCGGATGGTGATCCGTGATAGAGACTGATGCTTTCTTTGTACATAGATGACGTTAATCGTGTACAGTTAAGGCCGATCGTGCCTCTTCGCAAAAGAGTTAGATAGGTATGAAAGAGAGAGAGAGAGAGAAAGAGAAAGAGAGAATGCCGTGTGATAGTGAGATGAAAAAGAGAGCGTAAAAGAGAAAAGAGGTAGGATGGAAAAACATGTATTAATGCGAACAAATGGCTGTTGTATATATATATATATATAGTAAGATATATTAGGTGCGTGTGATGACGTGCATGTCGTTTTGTTCTCTCATATCTTTTTTCTTTTCTTTTTTTTTTTCCTTTTTTTTCCTCCTTTTTTTCTCTTTTTTTTCTTCTTCTTCGAGTATTATGACCAAGGCGTGATCCACATATTTTCGGTGGTACAATATATACCGTAGATATACACAATGCGTATGGTCGAGATAAAAGAACGTTGTACGGCAGAGATAACGAGGCTTTTACGGCATGGTGTAAATAATAGGAAGGAGAAAAGATAAGAGGATGTAAAGTTAGGTATAAAGGGAAGGGAATATGTACAGGGATACGTAGACAACTCGTTATCTGCCGTTTTGAAAGGAGAAGGGACAAACTTTCGTGGCGATTAGAGAGCGCTTTGCGAGCATCGATTTAAAAGTACGAAAACGGTGCTGTCTTTCGAATTTTCATTCGTTGATGATATTCGATGATCAGCCGCAGTGACAACAAGCGTATTGAATACGTCGTCGGTATGGTTGTTGTTGTGTAATATATAAAGAAAGTGTTCAGCGTCTTGTTCAACAAATCTTACGTACGTCGTCGTAGCTCTATTTCAGTAACTTCGGTGCCTTCGTAATAAGCGTTTATAAGAGAAGACAAACTCGCAAACGTATGATTTATGTACATGCATACATACATACATTCACATATATATATATAAATACACACACGATCGTAGTGCCTACTCCTTCGCGTAAGTTTGCGCCATATGGTGCAAATACGACTGTACGAATTTAACAAGAGTCACGAGCGAGAAAAGACTTTTACTCGTTCGGACAGTGCCTTAATCGCGCAAAAAAAAAAAAAAAAGAAAGAAAAAGAAAAAAGAAAAAAAGGAAACCTTCTTTTACAGGGTAGCTCGTCGATCGTGCGAAATTGAGAGCCTAGACGAGCCTTTAGGCATCTCTAATTATTGTCTTTCCTTGACGTCGAAGGAAAGGAAGAGGATGTTTTAAATAATAATTACAGAAAAAGGAAAAAAAGAAAAAAGAAGAAAAAAGGAAGATGATTTTTTTGGATCCAAAATTTAAAAGAAATAAATCGATAATTGTTCGTTGTTAATGTTTTAAAGAAATTAATTAGGATGTTTGAAATATATATATATATATTTAATTTTTTCCTCTGTCGATGCCCTCTCCTCTTTCGACGTTGCAATAATAAAACTGCCCAATCGGCGATCGAAGACGATAGATCTCAAGGTTCGATCGTCGATCATGTGCCTCTCGATAAACTGCCGATATAAAAAATAAATAGTGGATAAATTACGTTCGCCGCTCATGAGCCAGAAAATATTCGACGGATTTCAACAGCGTTGTTCAAAATTAAACGACGAACAATACAGAGACGAACAGTTCGTATTCGCGTCTCACGTTCAGCGTACGAATGAATTATATAGAAGATAATATGTCCGGGATGGTGGGTGGTCTTCTTTTTTCTTTTCTTTTTTTTTTTTTTATCTAATCCTTTTTTAAATGCAACATCGATCTTATATCTATCCACGTTTAGCGACTAAACTTGAGATACGAATGCGGATCGAAATCTCTTTGCGTCGGAGAGGATGTATCGTTGGTATTGTAATATTTTTTAAGACGTACATATATTGTGTAAATCTCTCGTGGTAAGATCGCGAAAGATCGCGGGGAAAGCAATGCGGCTACTAATATAAAAGAAGAATATAAAAGTAGAAAATAGAAATTAAAAGAAAATTGATTACAAAAAAAAAAAGAAGAAGCAATAAAAATCCAACAAGCGAATAATGAGTAAATAGAAAAACAGAAAGAAAGGAGAAAAAGAAAAGTAGATCGCTCGTGGAGACCGAATCTTTCGCGATTTTGAGGAAAAAGTCCCTCGTTACTCCGTTAAATACTAGTCATATATTAAAAAAAAAAAAAAAAAATAATAAAAAATAAAAAAAGAAAGAAAAAAGAAAAAAAAAAAAACAGAAAAAGAACAACAAAAAAATGGAGAAAAGAAAAGATTGTCGTCCGTTTTCTCTCGATCCTCGTATCTAGCTCTGTTATCGTTCTCCGGGCACACGGTCGTTGACGAGGAGCCAACGAACGGTCGGTGTCCTCTCCGATCTTCTTTCCGGAGACTCACGATTGGAGAACGCGAATAGTGCCTGATGTGTCTTTGAAAAGAAAACGAACGAATGAACGATCGTATTAGTCGAAATGACAAGGCTTCTTCGTGGTGAACGTTTCATCATCGGTGATCGACGTAAGACCTTGTCACTTCTCCGTGTCGATATATATATATATATATATATATATATATATATATATATATATATATACACATATACACACATATACACATATATCTTGTGTGTTTAATTTGATTATTTGAACTTGTCGAGATACCGGTCCGATTAACTCGGATAATTTGAACAAAAAATATTTTTACATAAATCGTCGCGAAGAAATCGCAAGGTCCTTTTGCTCGATCGATCCAACGACGATATAATAGATCGGAAATATCCTTATTTATCATCATCTGTCTCTCTTTCTCTCATATGGCAAGAACGTACGAAGTTAGTGGACTTTAAAACGCTCAATGTCATGGCGAGAGAGAAGAATAGTGTTCAAGTGCAAAAAAATATCTAATATTTAAACGAAAACAAAAGGAAAAAATAAAAAGAAGAGAAAAGAACAAAATAAAACGCACAACACGGAATAGAGAAGATACTACATCATAACTGTCGTTGCACGCACACGGTCGTTACGAGAGAAGCGACGCTTTTTACCGCGAAAAATATAGTTTATCCTTTTCCGAGTGCGAATGACTGTGTTGTCCCATTTCTTGTATGTTTATTTGAGTATGAAAGATTAATGCATATGTTCGTCTTCTTTTTCTCTGTATGATCTGGTAAAGAAAAAGGATAAACTTCTGTAATATAATTTTGCTACTACGGAAATATGGGGTGGGGCTTGCGTTCAAACGACAAGTCGGATTCGTTCTTTCTCGAGGCTAGTTTTCGTCGTTATTTATTTTTTTCTTATATAATAAAGAAAACGGGTGTCGTATTTAATTACCGTACGAACGTTCTTTCTCTCTCTCTCTTTTTTTTTTTTTTAGAATTAATCTTGTATCGTTGCGTATCATCGTTTGTAAAGAAGCCTCGAGAAAGATGAGTTTGCATTAATTTTTTTTCTCTATCTCTTTCTTTCTATCTATCTCTTTTCTTTTTCTCTGTTACATGAACGCGCCCTATCCTTTGTCCGAATTTATTCTATTAATATTAATATTATTATTATTATTATTATTATTATTATTATTATTATTATTATTATTATTATTAATACTGAAGTTTATTCTGATGGAAAACACGTTCGTGTACCTAGAACTTACGACATCCTGTAAATACTGCTATCATTGTATTTTCTTTAATAACGTACGAAATAAACGCTATAAAATACGAGAAGCGAGTGATATGTCCTCTTTCTCTCTCTCTTATTTTTCAGTACATTCCGTGTCTTGGTAATATTCTCAGAGACTGCAAAGAAAAAGACATGAATCCTTGGATGGGTAGTCGAGATACGAGCACGACGTGCGGATTTCCATTTGAAAATATTTTTTCCTTAGTTTACTTTTTTGTTGAGAGAGAAAAAGAAAAAGCTGCTTCAGAGAGCATTTACTCGTCGTTCGCGTGAAAGAACAGATAAAAGAGAGTTGTCTTTAGTCGTCGTCCGTAGATAGGCTGAACCTAGTCGACGTAAAATATCATTGGCACTTTCCGTTTCAAATGAGTACTTTTAGTTAGATACTCTCATACGTTCAAACGTTTCTCTACCTTCTCCCGTAGGAGCAATTTTCAATTTCACTCGCGACTCGTGACTCGCGTAATTATGCCAAGACGTGTATATTTATTTTATGCTTATTGCGCTTAAACGTTCAATGGCGTCCGGCTAACGATAAACTGTATGAAAAAGAATAAAAAGGAAAAAAAGAAAAATTAAAGGACCACGGCTAGCTCGGAATGGTTCTGAACATTAATATGATAAATAATTCAAAAGCCTTCTCCGCGTTTATTATCAACGACACGAAGAAAGATGAAACGTATTATAATATAACTAAAAGAATATTTATAGTCGCTTGAAAAGGTACAAATCGTTTTACTATGCGATCACGTCATATCGTTAGAATAGAAACGTTTGAATCTCTCATCTCTCTTTTATCGAATAACATCGCACCGATAAGAATAACGAAGAGAAAATGAGAGAAGTCGCCAAAGAGGAGGATTAGATCACGCTATTCTAACACGCTCGTGTTTCACGATCCGAGCTCCTCCGTACCGCCGATTTAGCTTGCCATTTAAAACGATAATGATAGTACGCACCACCGACTATAATCGCTATGTTACTACCTTCGTTCGAACGGGACAACACGAGACAGGCAATCCCGTTTAAAGTGTGCCCACCTTGAAGGCGTACCCACGCTTCGTCGCACTTGAATATTCAAGAATTTGTTGTTGAAATTAATAGCTCACAAACACCGTTTCTTTCTCGATGAGAATTAACTATATTATTCCGATTATTCATAAGATCGATTTTATTATTCTTAGCGAGCACCGTTCTCTTCATGGATTTTAATCTTTTACTCTGTATCTCTCGTAGAAACTAACATACATATAGAATATATACATATACACACACACACACATACGTATTTGCGGTGGCATTGAACGAACGTTGGACGCGATAAATTCAACGACGAAAGTAGTGCGAAGTAGCAATGGCATCGTATATTCTCCCTTGTAATTAATTAAAAGTCGGCCTGCCGCTTTTGTATTTCTGTCTGTCTGTCTTCCCGTCCATCCGTTTGTCCCTTCTTCTATATCTCTCCGCGTTTTTATTCTTTCTTACTAACTTTTTTGCTACTCTCCCATCTTTTTTTTTTTGCACAAAGAACTCGCACCGACAATTCGCGCCCCAGACTTTACGCGCTAATTAACGAATTATCATTGGAAAGTTATGGATACGCCAGAGTGATAGTCGCTTTATTTGGTCGTGCCAGGTGCCACGTTCGACCGTTCCTAGTGTTGATTTAGCAATTTCTAGGCGCCACGGATAGACGAATGGACGTTAGCCGCCCTCGGCAGTTTCCATTATCGGTTGAAGTGAGATCGGCGGTAATGCTAAAGGAATATCCGTAAAGGTTCTTCTGTATTTCATTGCAAACTCGAATCTTGCCCAGCTTTGAGATACGACATGAAAAATCTTAAATCTATTACTTTTTCGTTCCTCTTTTTTAATAATAGAAAATAAAAAAAGTAATATATATATATATATGTATATATCCTACATCTTGATTTATTAGATTCACTAACACTCGTTTAAACGAATAGCAGCATCTTGCAAAGTGTAATTTATGTTGAAAGAGAAAGTTCGATGTTCGTTTATCGGGTACTTTTTCATTCAAACCTGCGTCAAAGTTCGGTCCCGTCTTTCTCGTACGTGTACGATGTCATTTAAAACTCATTCGAATGACGTAGGCAGACATCCGTTAAAGAACACAATTTTTAAAGACACCCGTCCAATTCTTTATTCGCGAAACGCACGAATCGTAAAGGCGAAATCTTTACGAGGATCTCTCGAGGTCGGGACGATTCAGTCAATGCCATTACGATGATCTCGAGATCGTTAAAAGAGAAGTTTTAAAGAAATCAAGATGCATTAGAATCGAGAGGTCGTAAATAAATTAAAAAAAAATAATAATAAATAAATAAATAAAAAGCAAATAAAAAAGAAAGAGAGAAAAAAGAAGGAAAGAAAACAAGAAGAAAAAACTGTTGCTGTACGTATAATGAAAATTCACAAACTTATCGATGATCGGCTAGGCAAAGCACATTAATCGTTAGAACCCGTGTATGGTCTACGTAAGCCGGTTATTAGACGTTAGTCGCTTCGTTCCTATTGTGTCTAATTCTTAGATCGTAAATCGTAAGGAAGCTCGCACGTGCAGACCGTGCCGCGCCGTCCCCGCATTACGGAGCAAACAGTGCGCACATCATGCCGATCCTTTATGGTAGTTGGTAATTTGCATTCTCCGTGAATACTCGCGGCAGCAGCAACAACGGCAGTAACGGCAGTAACGGCAGCAACGGCAGCAGCAGCAACTGCAACAGCAACAGCAACAGGACACCAAGAACACCACCAAGCAGCTCATGTCGCCTTCCTTCTGTAAATAATGCCTCGTTGCCTCGTTTGCGGATCTAACAAGTTCGAAGCCGCATTTGCACGTAGTAAATTCCACGGATAACTATCGTGCCTCCTATCCGACGAATTTATCTATTGGCATTACTTTTCTTCCTTTTTGTTTTCTCTATTTATAAGCTTTTATGTTTATCTATTATATATCCTTGCGATATATAAATTTTCTTTCAAAGCGTACCGATCTGACAGAAGGTAGAAAAAAACTTGATCGATCCATCCTCGTGATTAATAAAATTGATAAATTTATTAATAAGCGGGTTCGATCGGTTTGACTTACGAAAAAACTCGTTCAATTAGATCATTTCTTAAAGAAACTCAAGAGATCGTCGCTATATCACGACTAATTATCAGTGTCGATTTCGTGCTCGAACGTCTCGAACCTTTTACGAAATCTATGAACGATTTAATTTTCTTAATTAATAATTCATGATTCTTTCTTTGACAAGAGAGAATAACGAGTCTATCCTACATGATTATCTTGTCAAAAGCCTCCATCTTTTCTTTTTAGAACTATTACGTTCCTCGCGATTTAAATGTATCGAGAAGAGATGAGGATTTTCGAATTTGTCGACGTGGTATACATACATATTTAGAAATCGCCCACTTTCACGGCTGTTGGGCTTGAGTGGAGAAGGCAAACACGATGACGTCATTGTTTATACGATTCCGTTAGCAACGAGTTGGCCCTTAAAAAGCGGAGTCACTAAACGGAACTGGTTATATATTATACTGGCTATCTCCTTTTCTCAATTTTTTTTCTATCTTTCTTATAACAGAGTGCGTTAACCTTTATATGTTTTGACTGTTAGAAGGATGATTCGTAGCGCACACACGAGGATTTGCGTAAACGTAGCAAAGCTAACTTCGAAACAAGAAACCCTTTATTCGGGACACCTAGTCGGTCGTCAGGGCGTTCCTTTCTTGAAAAGAATCAAACGATATATCGATAAAAATAGTCGACCGCGAGAATATTCTCTAAATTTATATATCTGACATTGGTTTAAAAGCAAGAAAGTGGCGCCCGATGTCTATCACAAAGACTGCATTCTATGAGATAGAAGAAGACCTTTTTGTCCTCTTTCTCTTTTTATGTATTTTTCTTTTTTTATATTCTCTCTTTCTCTCACCCTCTTTCTCTTTCTCTGATCTCTTAAATCGTTCGTGACGACTTGCTTTCCTTCGTAAATTCTCCTCTACGCAAATTATCTCGCCTAATTAGCAACGATAGACCGTAAGGAGCATAAACGAAGCACCGATCGAAATGGCTTAATAAATTCATCTCCCATGTCTATATCGGTTCTCTAAGATCAGCGAACCGCTCTCACTCGTACACGCTTTGTCGCTTTGCGATTTATAAAGCGAATAACGCGACTCGAAGATCGCTTCTCGAATAATCGCATCTTTGTTCGAGTGTTTCACGGCGCGCGTTGTCCCGTTCATCTCGCTTCGCCAAAGAGGATTGCCAAGAGGAATGAAATATTTACAATTCGTGTTCGAGTTCCAGCTCTTTCTCTTATTAAGATAATTAGGGATCTCGTGAGATTGCATTAACGAAAAATCATACCTACCTCTATCTCCGTTTGTCGCGTACTTACATACATAGTTACTACATAAGTATACACGGAGAGACTTATACTCATTTCGTTCGTGTGTTAGCGCATATTTTGTGGCTTACCGCCGAGAAGCCATAAAACGGCGTCCTACGTGTGTAAATAATGGAAAGTAATAAAACTCCAATTTAACGATTAATTCCGGCAGAATTATCTTCGCGTTAATTTATTCATTTCTCTTATATATATATATATATATAAATATATATATATATATATATATATATATATATACACATATATACACACACATGCACGCACGCACATACTTATTTACCTGGATACATTTTATACAGATATACATACCCGTAGAAAAAAAAAGAAGATATAGAAAATAAAAAGAAGTCCTTTTAAGTGTTTAGCAAGATTCATTTAATAGCGATAGTTTTCGGTGCTTTTATCTTCTCGAGTTCGTTATTTATAGATATACGGTGGCTGACAAATTTTCGTCTTTATCCCACGAACCATGTCTTATCTTTCATCGTGTCACTAATAAGCGTCTAATCGGTACTTAGATAACAACGATTAGACTCGAAGTTTATTAGTTTTACGAGTAGATATCGTATTTCTTAAGAGTCTGGATATAAACCTTCGCCGAGGTAAAGGTCGGACTTTTATTTCTTCGATGTTTAGAAAAAAGGTCGACGTCAAATTAATTCTCTATTAACGGTACTGTCCGCCCTTCTCATGGCCAGGAAGCGCCCGAAGAGATCAAGTTTCACGCGTACGTATCCGCGATCCTTTATCTTTACCTCGACGAAATCCTGAAGACGTAAATATAAAGGATAAAATAAAATGCTTCTCCCCGTACGAGGACAACGATGGACTTCTTTAAGGTCGCATTCGTTATCGTCATCACAGTCATTGACTTTTCGTCTGAATTCGCAAAAACGAAAGTGAGACGTATCCATTTTATTGCCGTGAAGATGTCAACGTATCGTGCCGAGGACATCGGCGCAAATAACGAGCCATCAAAGTCAACAATGACGCGGTACTTGAATTTATTGCACCTGCGAGTAGATCTATAAACAGAAATCATTAACCAACGAAGACGAAGACTACGACGATGACGTTTCGCTTGACTTCTCTTTTTCTCGACGATAAGAAAGATCGAGAGGGAGAGAGGGAGAGAGAGAGAGAGAGAGAGAGAGAGAGAGAGAGAGAGAGAGAGACGGCAGGATAATTGATTTCAAACGGTACGCACGTACGACGAAGAGACGGCCTCGTCTCCTCGGTAAATTTTTCTATAGATGGCGAGCTTTCCGCGAGATCGTCGGTCCTTCGTTCGCTGGAAAGGAAAGCCGAGAGAATGATAGATAGTTAGATAGATAGGGAATGGATAGATTTATTTCACTTTAATATTTGATTCCGCGCGAATTGCGGAAGATATCTCTAGGGAGACGGGAATTATTTCATAGATATCTCATGATAAAAGTTTGATAATTTAGCTGACTAATCGACTACGACGTGATGTCAGCTTTAAAAGCGTCTAATGAATCAAACGATTTTGATAGAGAAATCATCGTTTTAACTTACCATCTAGTCTCTATTATTTTTAATTATTTTATTAGAAATATTATTTAATCATTTTATACCGGCATAACTTCGAGTTCGCTTCACGTAGGAGTCAGAACGTTACTTCGGGCTGAACTTTCTAACATTGGAGTAGAGGTACATAGATCTCTTACGTTAGATTCCCTGTTATATAGTCCTGTATTCAAAAGAAGGAGATGACAGTGACGTGCGCTGATATCCGACAGATATAGCGAAATAGATTTCACGTTGACTGAAATCCATTCCGTTCGGCTTTAATATCTCTCGGCACGCTTGGAAAGGTTCATGAATAATATTATCATGTGTCTATCGGCGCGAATTTTGCTTACCAATGAGCATCTCTTCTCTTCTAGTCACGAATAATATATAACGATTTAAATGAAACAGAGAATTTCCTTCTCCGTCGAATAAAAAGATACTACGTATACGGGGGTACGCTAGGAAACGGAAGCAATTTCGATATAATCGACATTACTGAAAAATGATGCGTCAGATAAACTAGAGGCCGAAACGTTTAATTTCTTGTCAATCTCGAGGTGAAGTCCTGTACGGAGCGAACGTTCGAATTCGTCATTGAAAATAGTCGATCGACGAATAGGCGAGCAATTATCCTTGGCACGGTAGAGATCAAACACGTCGTTACTAATTGTCGGCACTAATTGCTTGTCACTATACTCATACGAGTATCGTGAATATTTGCACGTGCATTTTCCGCAGTTACTACCCTCGAGGGATAAAAAAGAAATAAGAAAGCGTATCTCTGAAAAATGATCCTCTTTTAAAATTCAACGTCCATCGATCGCAGTATTTACCGAAGATCGATGTCGTCTCCGTTTTCCAAGAAACGATATAATATAATCGAACGTGAATATTTTTATGAGGAGACTCCCACGCATGCATTATCATATTAATGTTTTTATGATAACACTTAGTTTACCTTTCATCGAGGAAATGATTTTGGTTGAAGTAATCTTTCAGAAGTCGCTGACATTTGCAAGTTTCGTCAGAATGATTTCGAATAAATTTAATATCATAAATTGTCCTCGAAATTTCGAATGGAAACGATACTTAAATGAAGATAAAAATAACGATACAAAAGAGACGCTTTGGTTTACGAAATTAGTTGGTCTATGCACGATTCGGATCACTTCCAGGTGTGAAATTTCCAAGGACAAAGGCAGAATAAAGGGCAGGAGATATATAGATAGATACACACATATACACACACACAAAAGAGAAAAAGCCAGAAAAGGAAAGGACTCCAACGATAGGCGTCTGGTCCTCCACATGATTGCGCTTTCGCTTCTCGCGAATGGAGAACGTTCTCGATGTAGCACAGTGATACGGTAATTTCCAATTACGGTACGAGCGACGCTTCGGGCCCCGATTATCGTAACGAGAAAAGTTAAAGGTCGCTCTGGTTACACGAACCTCTTCCTGGACAATGTAAATACTCTCTCTTTCTTTCTCTCTCTCTCTCTTTCTTTCTCTCTCCTGCATCGAACACGAACATAAAACTGGATTATTTCTATCGAGGTTGTTGGAGTTGAAAGGTGGTTCTTAGAATCGAGTATTTTCTCGAGTTTTAAACCTTTTCCTATGGTGCACAGATGTTTAACAAATATCGTCGAACTAAACACAAATATCTTCTCAAAATGTTCTAAATTACTTGAAACGAAAGAAAATATTATTTTCTCCGATATTTCGTTTCTCTCTTTTAGAAAAGTATCTTCTTATTTTTCTTTTTCTTTCGTCCATTCGAACGGCAGAAAATCAATCGCATTTAATTTTAGTATTATTATTATTATTATTATTATTTTATGTTTTTCTTTCTTTTTAATTTAACGCGCAAGATGTAAAAGGGTTACATAAGAGATTTTAAAATCATCGGATCAAAGCAAAACAATTCAGATGTATGTATATTCATAACGAAAATGATCATTCGAAAGAAATACCACCTACGCATTGAGTCGCAAGCTCGATCATAGTGTCCGATGCCGGGACATCAAAGATAACGTCGATGACGACGAGGACGCGTCTGGACACTGTCGAGTGTGACAAAGACGCTGAACGTTAAGAAGAGGAGAGGGAGGAGGAAGAAGAAAAAAGAGAGAACGGAGCGGAGGGTACCGTGCAGAGACTCGCCGCTTCAACCTCGGCCGGTTGCGGCCTCGCGGCAACTCTCCTGGCCAGTTTCAGGCTCGGCGCTGGACCGTGAAGCTCGCGATCTCTCGCACGAATCGACGCGGCGGCGATCCATCGTCGATCGGTACCGAGGATGTGAAGCTCGGTAACGATTCTTTGGCTAAGTACGGAAGAAACTACTCGGTTGGTTCCGTCGAGTCACGAGAGAGGTGCGTTTTTTCTTCTACGCTCTTCCTTTTCCTCAAACGCAATATTATCATTTATTTATTTATAATCGATTCATTGGTGCCCATCGAAACGACCATATCGATGTAGACGTACGATCTATCAAATATATCAATCGTTCTAAGAGTTCGTTCAAATAATCCCGCCGTTCTTTTTTCTTCGCATTCTCAATTTTATGATATCTTTCAATCGTGTACGTTCGTTTAATTTTATGAATAAATAGATATTCATAATGTGTCGGTTTTTGATCGAAGATTTTTTAACCAAATTGTTGTTGTTGTCGTTGTTATTAGTTACTTATCAATCAGTGATTCTCTTTTATTTCTCTAAAGTGTTTCGAATATCTTTTTTTTTTTCACAACAGAGAAACACATTCATTCTTTAGTCACTTTTACTCAAGCCACTTTCACTCTCGTAAGTATCTACCTATATTTCGTGCGCGTTGATTTTTCGATTCTCTTCCTCGAATATCAAGCGAAACGATCGCTTGTAACGCCTTCGCGATCTTTCCGTACGTCATCGAGATCACTATAAACGATAACTCCGTTGATCGAACTTAAAGCGATCATTCGATCTCTCGTTTAGCATAACGAAGGACACATAATTACGATGCGCTTGATGTCTTGTAAAAAGTTATTCAGTTACGTAATACATACGTTGATTCTTGCGTTTCAGCGATTTAGCATTCGTCATCCTCGAATGCTTCCTTAGCGATATTTCACGGTTGAAAAGAACTCCGAAATTGAGACACGAGGAAAAGAGGTGGATGATCGAAGAAATCGAAATTGGCTCGTCAACAAATCGTTCGATCGGAAAGCTCGACAATAACGATTCCCTAGTGAGAGATTAATCGTCGATTGCGATAAATGCTCGACGGAATCGCTTAGACTCGAAATGTCCAGCGAATCGCGCTGGAAATCGCACAAGGATCGTAAGAAGGAATTCTCTTGTTGCTCCCTCGGGGCGCGATAATTAACGAGCTCGTGCGTTGGATTTCAAAAGAAGGAGAAGCAGATTGAAGGGGAAAAAAAGAGAAAAAGGAAAAAAAAGAAGAAAAGAACAAGAAAAAGAAAAAGATAAAGAAAAAGAAGAAGAAAAAGAAGAAGAAGAAATAAGATTAAAGATTAAAGATGATCTATCAGTCGAGTCATCAAGCACCAACGATGTCGTCTACGAGAAAGACGTCGCCGAGGTTTCAGCATCGCAATCTCCAATCGTCCTCGAAGTGCGCGAACTCGAAGAGGAGAGGAGGGACTGCGGAGAGAGCCCACGGTGAGGAGAGGTGCAGAGGAAGATGCAGAGTTCAGTGGAGCGAGAAGCACGTGAAGGAGGGCTTGGTTCTCGTTCAGGAGACTCAACTCGCTAGGGTGGTCAAAACCGGACCGATCACCGAGCACTATGAGATCGATTCAAAACCTTTTGCGAGGTAAGGCGCATTGAAATAATAACGAATACGTCATCGCCAGATGAAAGAACAATAGAAACGATTCTATGAATGTCACGCTGCTAAACGATTAAAGAACGATTTTAACATTTAATTAGAATAAAATCTTGAAGAAAATTCTTGGGTTACGCGTGATACTTTGACAATGATTAATTGACTTCGACTGTGATATATAATTTGTCACGATGTTACGCGCGGTAGCAGACGCGAGATATGATACGTGACGCGCCACCATACGTCGTACATTAATCATATTTATTGCATCAGGCTTGAAGACTCGCGCGGATTGGCTAATAATAATAATAATAATATTTAATATTATTATTATTATCATCATTATTATTATTATTATTATTATTAATATTGGTATAGATCAAATTGCCCGAACGGAGATGGTTATTGTGAGCGTGCTTATTAACATTAAAGAACACCGTCGGTTCCGCGATCTTCTGCCATATGATTTTATGTTAATCAATCGTCGCTCGTAATCGTCGTTGCCGTCTGTTATGACTTATGGAAACGAAGGGAGATTATTTACGATCGAAACGGAACTACTCCCACGCACCGAATTGAAAATACAAGGTGGTACACTCGTCTCTTAATCGATTCTTCAATTGCATCGACTTTATTATATGGAATTGATCGAAAGAAAGAGATAGAGATAGCGAGGGAAGAAATTCATTCGATCGATTGCGAACGATCATTCTTTCTCGCGAATGATGGCGCTCGTTTCTAATACTACGAGAATCGATAACTGACATTTGTACGCAATATCGACTGAATAAACGATGACTCGCGACTATTTATGCCGGCATTAATGCGATTCCAGTTTCTTTATTAGGAGAATTGAAAAAACGTCAGAAATACGCCGTCGAATCTTAGAATCCCGCGATAGAAACGAATATCTTAGTTAAACGAGAAACGTACCGCTCTTCTTTCGCAATCCATGTGATATTTCGACACGATGACAAGATTGTTAGAAAATCTATACGTAAAGTCTACGTGGACGTTTCTCGTTGGGAATATTAAAAATCTAAAAAGATATAGATTTATGTATTATTTATGACATTTATGTAGGTACAACTTAACAACATTCGTAATGGCATCGATTAACAAGAATGTATCTTCCGTCGGCGTGTAAGAAGTTCATTAAGATCCAATCTGTAATTTCGAACATGCGTTATGGAAATTCGATTCCTTTTTTTTTTCTCCGCGAATCACCCGGTCTTTCACGGACCAAATCGAGTAGAAATATAGGGAGAGCAATATGCTTTAAACGATTATTATTATCATCGACTTATGGCATAAAAAATATTCTCATTTTCAAATAGAAGATACAAGTCCCGATGATTTTTCTTTTGACGTATATAATCACGTATATAGGTAATTACTTACATACTACTACACGTAATATCTTACAAACGTTTTAACCCTTTGGAGAACGTGACGAGACACCGAAATCGCATAACCGATCATCGATGAACCTCCTGTCGTTTCATATTCATGGATATGTTAATGATCCTTTTAATGGGTGGTGGCAGCATGCATTGATAACTCGTTACCTGAGTCTCCTATCGGTCGCAACTGTCTCGGCGTGCTTTAGCATCTCTAATGAAGTCGATTCACTTAGCGACTTATCTATCGTATGTACTTAATGTAAGTACGTAAGCGTCCTTTTCGCGTTAAACTCCATAGAAATAACGAAGATACGTTTCTCGGTGTAATTTCATTCTCTTCTCGGTGGTTATCAATGTTATAATAAACGTTATAACTCATTCATCGAATTAGGAAAATGATCGTTTCCTTTCTCATTAACCTTCTCGTATCTCATGCGTTATCTATTAGATATAATAAACGGCCGATTACGTTTACCGCAACTATTTCGCGCGACAAATTAGACATTTACGAGATAGGAAGAAAAAAAAAAGAAATAAATAAATAAATAAATAGAAGAACTTTATTGAT
This sequence comes from Vespula pensylvanica, assembly GCF_014466175.1. Classification (NCBI taxonomy): domain Eukaryota; kingdom Metazoa; phylum Arthropoda; class Insecta; order Hymenoptera; family Vespidae; genus Vespula; species Vespula pensylvanica. The sequence continues at coordinate 14,383,038 of NC_057685.1, forward strand.
TAGGCCAATTGATTCGTGAGACTTATCGAAGTTCGACCGGTATGAAAATGATTTTACACCCGTACGAGTGTAGACCACCCGTCGATAAACGCCAATTACAGTAGTCGTAGCAATTTCTCGCGCTTCTCTTAATACGGCTTTCCGTGTATTAGAAAATCATTGCTGCGAAATCGATTCGGCCCGTACGCGTTGAGTACGTAAAGAGAAACGACGAGTCGTAAAAGGCGATCGAACGACATAGATTTTCCAAAGAACTCTGACAAAGAAAAATATTTCTCTCCGTCTCTTTTTACGATCGATAATGAATGTATACGAATAAAATCGACATATCGATTGTCCACGGAACGTACCCGATTTCTTTATCCCGGATATGTTAGAAATAGTCGATTAGACCTAAATACCTAACTATATACACACACCTATTTGCAAATCAATTCTTTTTATCCGTTTTACGTTAATATCGCAACTCGCAATCTCTGATGATTATATACGATCGTATAAAAGTAAAATTTTATTTCTAGACATCGAGAGAGAGAGAGAGAGAGAGAGAGAGAGAGGGTGGGAAGGAGAGGGAAAGGAAACAAGAAAACTAGAAATAATATCGCACATAAATTTTCATAAAATTATTTACCGCCGTGAACGTTTCGACATCTCTACGTACGCGTACGACTTTTTTCCACTTTGGCGCTCCCAACTCGTGCTCTCGATGAGCGCCGATCGATGAAATCCAATTTTCTACGATCCCGCGCGTACACTCGGATCTTTAATAATAATCAGAAAGTACCTTAATGATCTCGTTCGAGAGAATAATGCGACGCGAGGCCGTATATAGGGCACACGCTTCGTGATTCCAGCCACGATATACTCGCGTCTTCATCGATATCGCGACTCGCCGTAATTGCTTTTAGAAGAGAGCCTTGAATTCACGGTAAAAGGGCGTCCAGAAATTACACTTCTTTCCTTTCTCCTTTTATTACATTTCCATCTTAATATTTTATTCTCTAGGGGTTGCGTACTTGTACTTCTCGAGGAAAATTGAAAGCGATTATAGTTAATCGCGAGTGACTTTTTTTATTTCATCGAGTTTATCTCGAACGAACGAGTAGATCGTAATGGAAATGATTTGCTCCTTGATTTCATGAGGTAACGAGATATAAATTTAGAATCGTATATATATATATATATCGTATCGAAGAATGGTTGATCATATGCGATCAAAGGACGCGTTTGAAATTTGAAATGTTTCAAACGACGTTCCTTCGGTATGCCGGATTTGCGTAATAAAATCTCTCGTGCATAAAGGCGAAACGAAAATGCGAGATACGCGTTAGGAAGGCAGCAGCCTTGTCAGGCGCCGCGGCGTCGACCTTGCTGCAATAAGAGACGCGTCTTCGTTCGTGAGCATCGAAGTCGCCGGTTTGTGTCGTGAATCGAATCTCGACTTCACTTATCTCTTCGATCTCGAATGAATCTTTTTTTTTTTTGTTCCTTTTTTCTTATTTTTATTTTTTATTATTTTTCTCTCTTTTCTTTAGATCGACGAATGAAACTTTCTCGTTAACGTAATTTGTTTTTCTCTATTTTCTTCTCTTTTTTGTTCTTTTTTTCTTTTTTTCTTACAGCGGGCAGTGGGCAAGAGTATATCGCTGCAGATCTCGATCTACGGGTACGGTTTATGCAGCAAAATATTCATCCAGGAACAGATTCAACGCCGATTGCAGCGCCGAATTAAGACACGAGATCGCCCTGTTGTCTCTCTGCTCACAATCACCGCGGGTAGTTCGGTTGCACGACGTATACGAGACACCGAAGGAGATCATTATGGTCATGGAATTGTGAGAGTCTTGTTCTTTTCTTTTCTTCTCTTTTTCCTTTGTTTCCATTTTTATTTCCTTTTTTAACGATTCGTAAGAACGAGTGGAGATAAAGATAGGAGGATTTGAAAGGCGAGGATAGGCGTGACGAAAGGCGTGACTTTTCAGTGCCCCAGGTGGCGACCTGCAGACTCTGATCGACGGTGATTTGGTGCCCCTCGAAGGTGACGTCGTCCACTTTGTGAGGCAGCTAGTAGAAGGACTTGCCTACCTCCACGAGAGAAATATCGCCCATTTGGACATCAAGGTAAGTTCGACCCATAAAAGGTCGAAGCGGTCTTGTCACGCTTCTCGTATATCCGGATCCCGGAACTGAGTTCGCCGTCATGGCACCAGAAAGTTCCGCCGTTTTCCTTCGAGCGCACTTCGTCGATCTCTCTCTCTCTCTCTCTCTCTCTCTCTCTCTCTCTCTGGAGAGAAAAAAAACGAGAGAGAGAGAGAGAGAGAGAGAGAGAGAGAGAGAGAGAGAGAGAGAGAGAGAGAGGTATCCACAGTGTTTCTATTCTCTCAAACTTGAGCTCAAACTGAAACTAGAGCTCTATTCGAATCTACAACAATAATGTCGATCCGTGACTAGTCGAAATTAATCCTTTCGATAAATTAAAAATACGATCGTCAAAGTATTCTATACTATATTGCAAAAAAGAAAATACGAACCGTAGATAATAAATTCTCCAATTACGTTAGAACGATTAGTCAGGAAACGCGTTAAATCTTGTTTCCTGACAATCGCTCGATATCGATAATTATCGTATCCTTCCATGTTCGATAAATCTAAAAACTTTTAAGTTCCCATAAAAATAAATATATGAGTTTCCATTACGAGATATATTGCCGAGATAACGTTTATGCGAATCTCTTTTCCCCGTTAATTAGATTTTTAGTTTATTTATAAACGTTTGCACCGGTTTCGTAGATTCGTTCCTTTATGATTATTCTATGTCTCGACGATCAAATACGATATATCGTTTTTAATTGATCGATTAGTAATTAATAATTACTTGTAAACAAGCAATGATAACGATCTCAAATCGACAATTCGTTATTAGACACAATGCGCTACCGGCTATTATTCTAATGAATGAATAATAAATTCTACGAATCGTTATTTATCTATCGAATGATTTGCTAATTTCGCTTAGCAAAAGACAACTATATGTTCTTACTTAGTTCGAATAAGTAATTTATAGTCGGCGTACGATGCCTTTTGATTCGCTCATTAATCTTCCCTCGCGCTTTCCGAACGCGATCGGTATAGAATTAATAAAAACGCAAGGTTGCACTGTGAATCATTATCGTTTGTCGCGTTATTAGTACCTACGATGTAATTGTCTCTTCCATAAAATAACTTGAGAATTTTCAACGTAATCGATGTCGAACAAGATCTTTATAAACGTTTTAGATCTTTCTTTTTTTTCTAACACGTAGATTTAGAGAAGAAAATCTCATATTCACTGATAACTCAATAAACTCCTGATAAAATGATGATGAAAAATAAAAGAGAATTTATGTCCAATTTATTCGTACAAAGGAAAGAAAGGCGTATTAATTGAAGAGATAAGTTGTTTTCAAATGGGAAAAGAGAAACTTTGAATCGAACGAAAAACTGTACGATCTTGTTATCCGCAGCGAACAAGCTCGGTCGTTTCAAGAAGAATCGTGTGTTCGTTATTCTCAGAGAAAAAGAAAGAAAAAAAGAAAGAAAGAAAGAAAGAAAGAAAGAATGCATGAATGAAAAAGAGAGAGAGAGGCTTAATTACGATCGAGTCGGTCTTTCCCGCGGAGAACGATCCGCGATAATCGAGCGGAAAACAAATTGGAATCGCCTTTTACGGTGAATCCGGACAAAGGAAAGGCGCACGTCTTTCGACGATTCGGCCATCCCGATTCGCCGTTTAAAATCGACCAACAAAAACCGCGAACCATTGGGATCGAGCTTGCGTGAAATTGTGAGACTCGCTCTACCATTCCGGCTCGTTTCCTGTGCCAATTTATAGCGTCTGGCTTCTTTATCTGTGAGAACGCGAGAAACACGAAGACTCTTCGGCGAAGATTTCTTTCGATCTTTTTATGTCTTACATATGTAAGTTACGTATGTATGCATGTAAGTATGTATGTACTTACACAAGACATTAGGAGAACGATCGGTTTCGAAAAAAGCAAAAAAAGAAAGAAAAAAGAAGAAAGAGAAATTCTACTCGGTTTTCTTCGCGTTCTTCGATCTTTTTTATTTTCATCAATTTCTTCTACATTCTTATCGTGTAATTCGTATTATTATTATTATTATCATAAACGATTGTAAAATCACAATTCTCATAGTCATCGAACATAAAAGATGGTAATGATCGATGATATTTTATACGCGAATAAAAAGTAATTTCCACGGGACAAGGCGAGATCCCCGATCGATTCTCTTTATTCCAACCAAGACGCAGAGAGAAAGAACCATTTAAAATGCGCGTGTGCTAAGATAATTAAGAGAGAACAGAGAAGATACGATAATTAAGACCGAACGCTCGACGAAGTCGTTATAAACTCCGACTCGGCCGAATAAATATCAAGCTAATTTCTTTTATGTTGCGGCCAAGCCCCACCTGACACTTCGTTATGCAAACGATGTCGTACGTTTCGTATCATAGCTTTTTTTTCAGGCACCTCAGACTCTTCTACGGTCCTTCGATTACCAACAAACAAGGTTATTATCGAGAAAAGAAAGAAAAGGTGTCCTGTGCGCGTTCCTGTAACGTATCGGCCTTCCGAAATTTTTGCAAACGCGAAGTAGTATTTAAAAAGTTCCTCTTTACGTAGCGAGATTCGTCGAGACTTCGCCACTCTCTCGTAAATATGTTAATGTATCGATGATACGAAGAGAAACTCGTGAAACGAAATCCAAATAACAAAAAAAACGGACGAGCCCTGTGTGCCGCTTCACGGTTCATTCATACGCGAAAGAATGACTTCATAAAGATAGAGATTTATGGCCTATTACCACGTCAAGGTCAGTGCAGTGAGAATCAAGGTCAACGATACTTGTATAGAAAGATTCTACGTCTTCACTTGCTTCCTTTTTTTTCCTCGACTTGCGCGTTGTGTTCCTGTTGGTTGTCTGTCTTATTATTCCTCCCCCTTGGATTCCACCGTGCATTCTCGGAGAGACGAACGCGTGGGCGTTCGATGAGAAGTTTCGTGAACCGACGAAAGAAATGAGACGTAGTACAGGAAATTTTGATGCATCGAGGTAGATCGATTTCTTCAGATGGTATTCTCTTCTTGTTATTTTCAGCAAAAAAGAGGGAGAGAGATTGAAAGGGAGAGAGAGAGAGAGAGAGAGAGAGAGAGAGATGTGTAAATAGTCGGCTAGATTTTTCAGATGCAAAAAGATTGATTTCACTCGTACATGCTTCTATTGCCGTCCATTCGCCTTAAAATTCTCCTTTCTCACAAATTGTTTACAAAAAGAATGTCGAGAACAGTTAGATATTTCATATTTTCCAGTCACGGTAGCCAATCGTCGAACGCTCGTTGAAAATATCCGCATGACTCACGCGCGTTCGTAGACCCTCGTTTATATAAATTTTCTCACTTGCTCTTTCTTTCTTTCTTCGTACATGTGGGTGCGAACGTGTGTACGTATATACGAGAGGATTCCAACATAGCGTGGAACAATTTACGACTTTTACCGGGAGAAAATGAAAAAAAAAAAGAAGTAAATTCGCCGATTAATAATTCTCACGGACGGGACATTAAATTCCAACGATCGTAAACGCTTTGCTCGTAGTGGTTGCATTACGATCGGACAGAAGAAACTCAAGTTAATTCGCAATTCTTTGAATTACTAGCCAGGACTACCCTGTCAGCTTCCGACTGTCGCATAAAATTCTTTGCTTATCATCGAACGTCTTAAGCTATACGTCACGAGAAGAAAGATGTTCTTGCCTTCGAAAGAAAAATCGTAATTTTCGATATACAAGAGGATCGATTAACTCACGAATTCATGGCTCGACAACGAGGAGAAACGCGTTATAGTATGTATGTACCTACATAAACGAGTATCGAACTCAGCGTACCACTATTACGATCCAAATACGGTAATGGAGTGTTTATGGAGCGCGGGAATAATACTCGTACACGATCGGGATCGTCCGAAGTCTGACTTCGTCTTCTTCTTCGTCGACTTCTTCTTCGTCGTCGTCGTCGTCGTCGTCGTCGTCGTCGTCGTCGTCGTCGTCGTCGTCTTCGAGAGCTGGGCAAAGTCGAGTTATGTAGCTCGGCTACATCGGCAAAGGGATTTACAAGGGAACTTCAAGGCTGCCAAGAAAGAGCGGGAGATCAAACGCTTGCATGCGACCACTTTCCAAAATGGGCGCGAAACTTCTCTCACTCGGCGCGATCTCGTTCGCTCACCCCTCGTTTCGTTCTCGTGCTCTCGTATAAATCGTTACGCGCTCACATTGGCCTAAGTGCCTGGCGTAAATGTCCGCGTAAATGCCGACGATGGACGAGTCATCCACGGCATACTGTCCTACAAAGCTCTCTTTTTCTACGATCGATCGTAGACCGTGGAAAATCCTGAAGATCTCGTAACACCGAAGAGAAAAACCATGTATATACATATCACTAATATACAATACTACTCGCTGAAAGGGACACGAGAGAATTAACAGATTATTTTCTTTCTCAAGATTTCTTATCTTGTTCTTTATTGTCGGATAAGTACAAATATCACGTTACATATGCGTTCGAGCAAAGATATTTGTATAGACGAAATAAAAAAGAAGCAAATCGTTCCATAGTCTTGCGAAAGTTACGAAACCAAGCCTGTTCTCTTAAAAAGAAAAAATAAATAAAACATAAAAACGATAAAACGCGAGATGTTGAAAGTGCAATAAACCCTTTAGCTGTGGAACAAATCGAGATCTTCGCACTCTCTTAAAGATTGTAACGAGTAAAACGATTACACACGTTTGTCCTCGAAATTTGTACTGAAACTCGATTCGTTACAGCTCGTAAACAGAGTCGTTTTTAATAGAGGAAAGGAGAAGAAAGGATCGAGGAGCTCGACAGGTGAACGAGACCGAAAGTGGAAGGACAGAAAGCTTGTGTATCGCCCACGTTTCGTTCCCGAGCTTCGTTTCCTGCTGCGCTCGGACTCGGCGCAGCCCCTACGCGAGATCCACGCGAGATACGTATGCAGATGAGATATCTCGTTGCTGTTGAGCTCCTTGCGAACGACGATATCACGAGAGAACGCGCGCTGCTGTGTTCGAGTTCGCGTTTCTCGAATGGAAAAACGGTGCACGCGCTGGACCCCACGCTCTCTTTGAAACGACCACGCCCTGTGCCAACGTCGACTACTTCTCTTTCATTCTCTCTTTCTCTATCTCTCTCTCTTTATCTCACTCATTCTTTTACTCTCTCTCTCTCTCTCTTTCTCTCTCTTTCTCTCTTTTTACTTCCTCTCTTTCCTCTCGATATACCCGGTGAATCACACCTGGTTCATATCTCCTCGTCGCGTCGGCCGTCGTTCGCGCTCGACCGCCATAACTGGAGCACGTCTTTTGATAAAACCAACGAGAAAAACAACCCGGGAGATCTTCTCTTTCAGATCACTTTTCGTTTAATGTCGTAGACTTGTAATAAAATCGAAAGTAATTTCAATTATCGTCTGTTAAAAATTTTACCGGAGACTATCTTAATATTATCAGAATGTTAATAATTTTGCGAATGTTGTTTCCTTCTTTTTGCATTGTGTAAAAGTTTCTTTGGTGATATTTTTAAGGACGAATGGTAATAATTTGTTTTTAAAGATGATTATTTGTTTTTAAAAATATTATTTCGTTCGTTCGTTTGTTTGTTTGTTAACGTGTGTTTGTAAGAGTGATCGGTGAAAGTCAAAGAGGAAAATCTAATGGTTGGAATCAATATGCTTGTTTGTAATTAGAAATATGAGAAAAAGAAAGAAAAAAGGATAAGTAAAGGAAAAATGAAACATCTTCGCATCGAACGTTTTTTCTCATAGAAAAGATCTAAGGAGTAAAAAATGAAGGACCAATCATGTTCTAAAATACGTTCGGTGAATCACGATCTTGTATCGGCAAAGGCACTAATGAACAACCTGTTTACTGTAACTAGAGCACCTCCTCTCTGTCTCTCGACATTTATTTGCTAGAAAAAGAGAGGGAGAATCATGGAAAATGAATTAAACGAGTCGGTTATATCGGTGATACATTAACGCGTTTATTTCGCATCTATCAATGGCTCATTAAACCTCGGCATAAAATAGATAAAAGCTTCCACTATCTCTTCGTCGCTTCATCGACACGAAGGTATTTTCGTATTTCATCGAGCGATTAAAACGCATTTGCACTTACCATCTATTCAACCGGTGAAAGAGAAAGATCATACGTGTATATATACATATAAATGAAAGATCAAGTCTTATAATTGAACAGGTGATTATAAAAGCGATCTAAATCATTTGAAATATTAAAGGACATGTTTTGACACTCGCTATTCTTAAAATTTTTTAAATTACATGAAAGAATTATTATTCGAGAATATTTCACATATAACTACTTTCTGTTTAGCTGTCATTATAGAAAAATAATTTTGAAATAATTCAAATCCAAATCTCCAAATATCTCAAAACACAAAATCTATGACTTATTTTTAGATTACTCTCGTAGTCGCCGATTCAATTATCATCAAGGTTTCGTTAAGGAATAAAAAAGAAAAGATTTCACATTTTTTTGATCGAAAAAAGATCGATGGATTTTATTTTTCGAATCTGTGTTTTTCACCTTCGAGCCCATCTCATCGGTTTTTTTATCAAAGTAAACACTCTTTCGTCTTCCGTTACGTGTCAGAGCCCACGCTTCTTTTCGACTCTTCACGAACCGGGAGTTTCACGAGATTTAACTGCGTGGGATCCAACGTGACATCCTTCTTGTACGTTCGACTACTTGTTTGAAATATTTACTCCGTTCGTAAACGATTGGAAGTGAATACTTTAATAAAAGATTTAAAGTTGGCGATGAGATCAGATTCGTCCTTTTCTTTTTCTTTTTTTTTTTCCTTTTTAATTTATTTGTTTCTTTTTTCTTTTCCCTCTTCTTTTCGTCGTAATTTATCGATCGAAAGACTCGGCAGATGACTCGAAAGAAAGAAAGAAAAAAAGAGAAAGAGAGAAAGAAAGAGAAACTTTGAATATTCAATCGCGCCCACACGTAATTTTCCCAAGGCTCGCGGAGATGTTCTCGTGTCGAAAACGTCGTGCCGAATACAGCAGGATCGTTCGTCTCCCTTGTCGCAAAGAGGGCTCGCATTAGGCTAAAAATAAATTCATTATATCGACGGGTTCGGCCCGCTTTCTACGGGACGACGATCGCTCGAGGTCGAACGATTAAGGAGTTTCTTGTGAAAATTAAAAAGCTTCGAGACGACTCTTGCGTTTCTTATAGGGACATAGGTAGATACATATATATATATATATATATATATATATATCTTACATATGTATAACTATGTATATAAATAAACAAGTTGGATGATCGAGTCGCGAGTAAATTGGAGCAAAGACCCTGAAACCCTTTCGTACTCATTGTGAGATACTACGTTGAGAGGGGATCAACGAAAGGTCAACGAAGTGATTTATGTTGTATGCTGGTATCGTCGTTAAAGTATAAAAAATTTTGACGAGCCAAGCGTTACAGGTAGCCTCTGAAACCATAATGGGATTCGTACGTAGGTACCTATGTAGACATTGGAGGCTGCATAGAGACACGAGATGTAAACGATAACTCGAGTTCTTTATCTCTCTCTTTCTCTTTCTCTTCTTAAAATGCGTGCCATGTCGCGCGAATAAAGCATAAGTGTGCAAGCATGGTAGTTCGCACTAAAAAATACGTTCTAGTACGCGTCACGGCGAGAGGTGGTAGCGAACGTTTCGAACGTACTATGTTATATGTACATACGTTGTATGCTGTACGAGAAACACATCGAGTTGCCCGTGGGCAGTGCCAGGGGAAACTTAATATTCCATTCTATCGGGTAAGAGACTTGGATTTATCGTAACAGCATCTACCGTGTTTATGTAAATGTCACGAAGAGTTTTATCTCGTCTCTGGTGAATAAGTATATCTTTTTCCCCTTTTTTTCTGATATTCTTTTTCCTTATATTTTTTTTCTTATAATTTTTTATTCCCCCACTTTCCCCCCCCCCCCCCATTACGCGTTAATGAGAAATGCGTTAAGTCTCGTTTACTTACGACGAGCCTGTCAAACTTACGATTATTTTTCGATGAGCAAATAATCGAACGAAGATTTCGACGTAGCTAAGATAATTAATCATCGAATGACTTTGTAATATTCGACGAGTATCGAGGATCGATCGAAGAAAAGTCCTTTCATCTTTATTATTACGCTATTACGAAATAAGATATGTGCAAATTCCATGGGAGGAGATAAAAAAGAAGTAAAAAAAAAAAAAAAAATGTAAGAGCGTACTAGGTAGCGAGAAATCTGGCGATTTATCAGTAATAATTTCTATTCTTCAGCATTTGATAGTCGACGTATGACATTGTTGGCGACGATGCAGGATCAGACATCCTGCTGAGCGCCACTCGTACATACGTGCATAGATAGTTACATACGTATATACATAAACGTACGAAGTACGTCGTACGTATCGTACAAAGTCGACGGTACAAACGAACGTCACTCAATTACGCGATTAACTCGCTAATTGTCAGCGTCGTTTAAATGCTGAGCCGTACTCGGTATCGAGGAAAACGACGTACGACCACCCGTCGGGCCTACAGAATTCTTTTGCCCTTTTCGATAGCTCCCTCCGTGATTTATATATCGGATACGTACGCGCCTCGAATAACAGGAAATTCGAGAGTTCTTCTACCGGCATACGATCGGTTTAAAGACGTCGAGATAATACGAAGTCTCTTTTCTAAAAGTTCCTTTGATTCTTGAATAACAAAAATGTCTGTAACGTTTCTATACGAACAATTTTCTCAATGGCTTTTACATTTTTACGAGATTTTTATTAGACATATTAGTAGTTTCGCTTATATATTACAGCTTTACGTATAAACAGTCGTTTAGATTTTTATGAGATTTTTATTAGATATATTAGTAATTTCACTTAAATATTATAGCTTTAGATATAAATAGTCGTTTGATTGACAGTAATATTTATTGCGTAATAACATATTTTTTTATAGCCACAAAATCTCGTGATGATGGGCACTTTCCCGGAATGCGACGTGAAACTTTGCGACTTCGAGATATCGAGGGTCATTCTGGAAGGCACAGAAGTTCGTGAGATTCTTGGGACGCCTGACTATGTGGGTGAGCAGCGTCTTTTTATGATCGATTTATCGCTGATCCGTGTTGTAAATGTTGTGTCATATAATGTTTCTTTTTTAAGTTTTACAAAATATTCGAAACGTTTCGTATTGGGCAAGAAAAATATTAACTTTTATAATATTTAGGTCGTATGTATAACGAAATTCCAATCGTAAAGAACACGAAGGCTTTTTCTTAATTTCCGACGATCATTTCCGGCAGGCAACAATACTATTTTTCGTATAGATTCCAGACAGGGAAGTTTTACGAGCACAATTTATTTTTTGGCTACGTCTGCGTATCTTCGAGCTTTTTTCCGGGAATTTATCTGGGTCAACATTCGTTCGGTTCGTTTCATTCTGCAAAGAAAAGTCGACGTCGGTATTTTTCGTGCCAGCCAAGTGTTCTTGTCCAGGAAATTTCGAGTAACGTACGTCCTCGATTTCACTCTCCGTCACGGTGTAATGCAATCGTTATATAAGAACGTACAGCAGATATTAATAAAATGAATAATCGCTTGTTCGATTTTATACGAGGTAGGAAAAAAAAGGAAAAGATATCTGTTATATATATAACATATATCTATGTCAAATGGACAAGACGAGTTATATATATATATATATATATATATATATATATATATATAGATATATTTGAAAATAATCATTTTGATAAGTCTAGAATTAGAGAGTTGTTTTCCTTTCGAGGTGATCGATGCTACTCATGTTTGCCTTGATATCGCGTTTACTCGCGCAAGAGTCCGGCAGGTGCATCGGCATTTTGTGAAACACGCTTGGCGTTTGCTTTAATCGGCGCCGATCATTATCCGGATCGACTAATTGGCGATCTCGGGCGTACGAACGATCGAAAATATATAATCGATATTAATCGACGCGTTAACCTCGGTCGGCTTCGTGCTTACGACCTTTCGACAAACTCATTCTTGAAATTTTCCACGCGTATGAAGAAACTCGAAGAACGTGTCAAGGGTCTCTCTCTCTCTCTCTCTCTCTCTCTCTCTCTCTCTCTATCTATCTATCTATCTTTTCATCTCTATCTCTATCTCTATCCTTCCCTCTCTCTCTCTCTCTCTCTGTCTCTTCTCTTTCTTTTTCTTAAAGCATCAACATGACTTACCGATGACCATATTTCCAAGCCGTTTTGCATCCGACAAGATAATCGACGTTAATTCCTCCGCGTTTGTGAGAAACGAGAACGAGATCTATCTCGATTTCCTTGATAAGATGTTCTACTCAACATCGACAGGATTCTAAAAAAGTCTTTATGGAACGAGAGTCGCGAGAGACGATCGTACGTTTTATCGCAAATCTCGATCTCGATCACGCCCGGCTCGGCTGATTAAATCAACCTTTGTCGTATTTCAATTAGCATTTCAATTAACAAAACGCATACGCGTTAGATTGCAATGGACTTTGTGTTAAACGATCTTTTCGAGGTAAAATCTGTTTGCATTCTTTCTTGAAAAGATCATTATTATGATGAAAATTGATCACGAAGAAATTGCAATTGGAATATTTTGTATTCGCATATATATATATAATTACAGTCCGATGAATTTATGTACATGTATTTTATAAATTATAGAATGGTAAATGTAACATATGGAAAGAGAAAAGTATGCGACACGATAATATGAAAAATGAAATAGAAGGGCTTGATCGATGGATATTACTGTAACAAGATAATTTGATAGGAGGAGAAGTAGAGAGTAAAGTGATTCGATTAAAAGCACGTTAGTCGATCAATTAATCAGTTTTAAGGTCTCTCGAGGATTTATGGGAACGCTGATCGAAATCGCACGTTCTCGAAACTTCCCGAGTAAAGCCGGTAATCGTTACGAAGATTTTACAAAGTCTTACGAGAGAAAATGACGTTAAATTTTAATTACGTGTATAGCAGAGTATATCGGTGATGGATAAATGTGATCGTAACGAAGGAGATACTGGATCTACCGTGGACGCGCACACGTAAGACATTTATCCTTACCCAAATACAGATTTCTACGTGGCATACTTTTCGCGAATAAATTAAGCAAGTACAAATGAGGCCGTTGGACTAGGTAATTTGTATCCGTAGACGTAACACGTGTATTAGCGTTCGTGGAACGCGATACGCAGATTTATTCGATTTCACAAAGCAAAGATCGATGTTTTTCGATTAGTAAACCTCTTCCCTCGACGTAGATCTAAGTAATCGAGGTTCGATTAAAAGTTCTATCGGATCTTTGTTGCAGCGCCGGAAATATTACACTACGAGCCGATCACGTTGGCCGCCGATATGTGGTGGGTGAAAAACATCAATGTAAATATTTCACAATATAAGAAGGAAAGATTTTGAAATCGTGTTACATATAATATTCCAGGTCTCTCGGTGTTACAACCTACGTGCTGCTAACAGGTTTCTCCCCTTTCGGAGGCGACACCGACCAAGAAACGTTTCAAAATATATCCCTAGGAGAGGTAGATTTCCCAGAAGAATTGTTCGAGGAGGTTTCGGCGCAGGCAAAGGACTTCGTTGCTAAACTTTTAGTGCTAGACCCAAGGTTAGCCTCTCAAGCACGCATCATCGAACCTAATTCGAACCTCGGAAGACCTTTAACGACTTGTTCTTTTTTTTTCTTTCCTGTCCTCTTTTTTTTCTCTTTCCTTTCTCATTAGCGCACGAATGACAGCGAAGCAGTGTCTGCGTCACGAATGGTTACGCGGTGCTCCGACGCAAGCGTCGCCGCATTTGAGACGATACTTGTCGAAATCTCGTGAGGTCCTTCTGGAACGTGTGGTGAGCCGAGAGAATCTAAGGAGAGTCGCCCTCTTGAGTCAGACGACGAGCCAAGCGAATCTTCTATCGACGGAGGTTCACGATCAAAATCTTCAAGATTGCGTGTTGAGTCACAGCGAGATTTGCCTGAGCGATTGTATGACGGCAAGCCAATCGAGCCTCGCCGGAAGCGAAGGTTTTCCAAGTCCGGCGAATTCCCAAGTGAGTCTGAACTCGTCGCGAACGAGTCTGAGTTGCGCCAGCCAGAGTTGCTTGCTGAACAAGGAACAAACGCAGGGTTTGCTCAGTCGAGCTCAAAGCCGATCTCAAGCTAATTTGAATCATGCCGCTAGCCGCGGCCTTTTGTCCAGAATACGTAGCCTACATCGTATACAATCTCAAACGTGTCTATCGAACGGTACTTCGAAGACTACCGCGTCTCCAGTTCAGCATATGATCGCCTCGATGCATCCCGTTAGCAGATCGAGAGAAAAATTATATGGTTTGCGATCGCTTTCGAAATCTCAGGGCGTTCTCGACATATATAGAAGTTTGGAGTGTCTCAGACATAAGAGGAAGCCCTACGAAAGAGCCAAGACCGAGGACGTTGTTCCTATCATCAAGCGAATCGATGTAGAAATGTCGAGAATCAATGATAATCAAGAAACAACCCGTGAGACTCCTTCGATAAACTTGGAACGGCAAACGAACGGATCCCTTTTGGAGAAGCCGGTTGTAACCGAGATCGTAGATAACTCGAAAGAGGAAAAGCCTCTGGAAAAACATGCGATCTTATCGGATTCTATAGGCGCGGAAAAGACATATGATCGTACGGAGATGTCGAAAGAGTCGGACTCGAGGTCGGAAGAAAATCTAGATTCCTTGAAATCTATCGAATCGGACACTCTAACGGAAGAATCCGATGAGATGCCTTTGGATCGCGAGAGAGAGTCAAACAGTATGTCCTTGGGAAAACGTCCGTGTCAAAGGCAACACTCGGACGTTTCTAGCCATTCCAATAATTCTGGGATCTCGGATGACAAAGAAGATCGTTCGACCGAGTCAGAAACCGAGGAACCCAAATATACGGTTGCTCAATTAGTCTCTGCTTTCAACAAGCATCAAGAGGTCGCCTCGAAAAGTAGCTTAGAAGCGATTATGAGCGAGAAACGAGTCAACGAGGTAACGTTTCCGACCGGCACCAAAGCTCTGCGTCTTTTCATACCTGATATTGATATTACAGAAAGTACAATAGTCAGACGAAAGACGAGTTACAAGCCTAGGAAGAATTGGGAGGAATTGAGAAAGAGAAATGAGAAGAACGAAGGTGTCCTTAAGAATTTTGAAAACGAATTCGATAACGACGACGACGATAGCCAGCAAGAAATTACAAGCGAGGTAAAACCTGAGCAAATTTCGAACGATAAGACTGATAAAAGTGTTGATATCGTTAATGAAACGTGCGATAAGAAACAGGATAATTTAGTTTTCGAAGATTGGCCCACGGATGTTGACTTTACGGGAAGCATCGGTATGGAAAATAGTATCGATACTACAATCGACGAAAAGTACAAACAATGCGTCAAAGTTGCTAATAAATCGAAAAGCGAAAAGCAAGAGAAGATCTCTGCGTTTGTTAAAACAACGAGTTCGATGCGTCAAAAGGAAAGAATGCCTAATTACATTTATCCGGAATTAACGAGTCACGCGAAAGAGGAAATGCTAGAATCATCTTGCAACGATAAAATATCTTCGAATACAAACGTAAAAATAGATCAGAAAAAATTGACAAAATCGGTGCAATCGAGTAACGTCAATGTTCCTAACGTTAACTTGAAGGATATACTTCAAAGGGTCGACAATTTTCAAAGTACACCGAAAGAGAACATGGAAAATCTTAGAAAAAGAACGTCGATAGCGAAGATCATAGTCAATGATAATTTGACGTCGCATGAGAACTTAGATTCTACGGTCAACGATGGCAAAGACAACAGAACGAGTTTTCGTACCGCGAAAAACGAATTATCATCTAATATGTCTCCGATCGAGGATAGGGTGAAATTGATTGTCCCACCTTCCTTTGTCAGGTCATCTTCGTTATCGAGTGACAGTAGTTGTCCGACACCATCCAGTGTCCAATCGGATACTAATGTATCTTGGGAAGACGTTATAACGACACCAGGATCAAACGTTTCTTTGGAGAAGACAGACAATTGTAGAAATCAAAGGAAAAAGGAATTAGATTCGAACGAAACAAAGGGCAAACAGAACGCGGAAGACAAGAGACTATGGGGCAAGGTATGTACCGGATCTTACACTAGGGCTATGGAAAGATTTACAGGAAAAAACGATTGCAATAAAAAATCGATGAATTTGTTATCGACGAACATTGAAAAGATCAGGAGGAAGAGCACTCCAGCCATGCCTCAATGCGTTAATCCTTAAAACCATAATAAAATCGTTTGTACGAAAGACTGAAAATTAGAATTTGATAATACACACACATATATATATATATCTATCTGTTATCGCGTCATTCTCAAGATGGTAGTGAAAGAAGCTGGAAATATCAAATTTTCGCTTACAGGATTTAAGATAATCGTCTTGTAATCCACAACTTGAACGAAGGGGAGACAAGAACACTGCCAGTCAACAGAGGGAAGATCAGAAGGTGATTACAACGCGCGATATGATTTTTATTCGAAGCGTATCGAAGCACGAACGAAATCGTTTCAAATTGTTACCGATAATTATAGATTTATAGATTTCTCGTCAACGACGTCCTACTCGATTATTTCGCGGCATTACAAAGGCAATTGATCGTGATTTATCATCTCGAGCTTATCCTTGGTATAATCTCCATATCGAGCAAGCACGAAGAGCTATTTTTTTTTTTTTGTTTCCTTAGTAAAGCACATAGGATCGGCTTCGTTCGCGACGCTTTGTCGGAACTTGGAGGACGTTCCGTGAGAAGAGATTGGCAGGTATATTTTTGCGAGATTCCGTTTATGGGAAAAATTACGATCGTATCAAAATCGTATAATCAGGAAAATCTATTAAAATTTCTATAACGTCGAATTACGCAGTATTTCCTCGATTACATACGAAAGATCCTGTTCCTTTTCCACAAGGTAGCAGAAAATTCATTGCTCCAGATTGAAACGGAATATATTCTAGATACGTATGTATATAGTTAGTTGTCTCAGTAAAGAATGGATTATTGAGAAAACTGTGACTAGGTGATCATGGTCATAAGTCCTTATTGGAATAATTACGAGATGATTCATTCTAAGCAAATGGAGGGTCGAACGTGCACGTGTTTGGGAAAACTTAAGTGCAAGACCTATGGATGTTTTTACATAAGAAAGTAACTATGCGATTGTTACGAAAATTTCGGACTAGAAGAATTTCGAATACGCTTGATATAAGGTACATTGAAAATTCATTGTAACCATAATTTTTTAAAAAACGATACGCATTCACGCGCAAGTATATGCTTTTCCATAATATTTGTTTTATTAATGCCTTGCTATATCTCAGCTAGAATTTTGATTTTTATCTTTTATAATCCGAAACATAAACTTCAATATCGCAAGATTCATTAAATACATTTATCGCAATTATTAAGTATTTATATCGCATGAATAGTGCTATAAATGATTATCTAAACTTCGTATGCAAAATAAATATGCTTTTTACCGAACATGTACGCATGTAAATCGAAAATATTGAAATATCAAATAAATCGCATATGTTATAAAATAAATTATTCCGAGTTCATTCATTTTCATCAATAACTCTATTTTTCTCAACACGAATGAAAAGAAAATGAATGAAGTGAAGTGTGTAAAGTAAGTTTGAAAAGTATTTTTTTTTTAATACAATAAAAGATAGAATTATATAATATTTAAAGATTTCAAATGTCCATTTATTCGGTGCTAATATAATTATCTTAGAAATGTTTGCTGATAGTAACAAATATAGGACTAATCTTATCATCGACCGACACTTATTTATATACAATAGATTTACAACAACGCAAGATACAAAATGAAATATCGAATAATGAATAAAATATGCGTTAATATATCGTAAGGTATTCGCGATAAAATTAAATTTTATTGTAATATAAAACAATTTCTCATATTATGACAGTCGATCACAAAATAATGGCTGCATAATTATATTTTTATCATTCCCAACGACTCTTCCGTACTCTTTTCCGTTCCGTTTTGTTGTCTGATTCAGAAGAATTCGAGGTTTGGTTGTCTTTAGGTCGATCTACACTAGGTTTTGGGGGCACTGGCGGTGGTGGCGGCATTATAACCGAAGGTGGTGTGATAGTTTGTTCCCACGTATGATCCGACGACGCTCGGAACTAAAACAAATAAATAAAAATTCAAGAAAACAATCATTTATAT
Source organism: Vespula pensylvanica (assembly GCF_014466175.1). NCBI lineage: Eukaryota > Metazoa > Arthropoda > Insecta > Hymenoptera > Vespidae > Vespula > Vespula pensylvanica. The sequence continues at coordinate 14,401,468 of NC_057685.1, forward strand.
TGGTTGTACTAAATATCAATAGAAAGTATAACGAGAGTATATTATTTTACTTGTGAATTATATTGGCTTCGGAAAGCAGCTTTCATAGCAGAAAGACGATCACTGCCTGGACCGTGTCTTTCTAATTTTTTAACAACTTCACTTATATCTTTGGATCCTTGCGAAGTGCCGCTGGTCTAAAGTTAAAAGTCATCCGATAAAGAACTCCATGAACGAATAAGTCTCGATTTTATTCATATATTATTTAAAACAATCGACAAATACCGTATTCGTTGAAGTATCAGGTCTTTCTCTGAAACCAAGTCCAGCACCACCAACATTCAAACTTTTACCTTTTCCACCTTTAAATCTGGACTTTCTGAACCAAGCACTTTGCATGGCCAAATCCATTAAGCTTTTAGGAACTTCCTGATTTGCACCTTCAAGATTCCTTACTAAATGACCGGCAAATTCTTTATCTTTTTCCGTCACAAGAGTATATGCAGTACCCTTTTCTCCTGCTCGACCTGTTCTACCTATTCTATGAGTATGCGTATCAATATCACGTGCTACGTCATAATTCACGACTGTCTTTATATGTGGAATGTCCAAACCACGAGCTAAGGTAAAATAATTTTATTATAATCATTTTTATCAAGAAAAAGTATTTTTAAAGAAAAAAAGAAATTAAATTACCAGCTACATCAGTAGCTACTAAGGTGCTGACATCCTTTTTTTTAAACGCTGTAATAACTTTATTTCTTTCAATTTGGTCCATATCACCATGCAAAAGTAAAACATCAAATTCTTTTAACTTAAGATTATTGGCAAGCTCCTCTGCATTCAACTGATAAAGAAAAAAAAAATTAGATATACGCGTACTCGTTATTATATTTAATGATTGAATAATACATCTAATGCTCTTACCTTTTTGGTCACAAAGATTAATAAACTTCCAGCACTTAAAAACTCTACAAGATTATGTAATAACCAAGACCATTTACCAGAAGGATTATTATGAAACATTATGACATGTTGAGTTACATCTGTATTGGCTTCTCCAACATCTCCCTGAACTATCCTTACTGGATCTGTTAAAACGTCTCTAGCAAGTTTTTCGACTTTCTTCTTAAATGTGGCGCTAAAAAGTAGCGTTTGTCTGTCTGGTCTAACATGATTACATATCGATCGCACTTGAGGCTCTGTAAAAAAAAATTAACAAACGAAAATTTGATTTTAATTTTAATTTAAATAAATTTACTTACCAAATCCCATATCAAACATTCGATCCGCTTCATCCAATACCAAAAATGTGACCCTTGTTAAATTTGTTGCTTTCATTTTGACCAAGTCGATCATTCTACCAGGTGTGGCAACAACTATTTCAGCACCAGCTTCTAAAGCTTTACTTTGTTCCCATTTACTACCACCCCCGTAACAACAACAGACTTGTATGTTATACACTTTACCAAACTTCTTTGCTTCTTGATAAATCTAAATAGGATATGATTTATATTTATTTCAATTATGTAAATATGTTGTTAATATATCTTCCTTAATGTAAAAAATTAAATCACCTGTTGAGATAATTCTCTAGTTGGTGCCAAAATAAGACCAATAGGACCATCTCCAGTTTTTAATTCTCTCTGGTCCATGATATGAACTAACATTGGCCATATGAAAGCTGCTGTCTTTCCACTACCAGTTTTTGCAATACCTATAATATCTCGTCCACTTAAAGCAGCAGGGACAGCTTGAGCTTGAATTGGTGTGGGTTGTGTATACTCATTCTTTCGAATGGCTTTTATCAGAGCATCGTCAAATCCAAAATGTCCGAAACTAGTGACAGGATTCGGTGGCGAAGGTCCCGATACTTTTATACCCAAAGTCTTTCTTAAATCATCAATTTGTTGCTTACTTAAATTTGCAATTTCTTCATGTACATTATAAAAATTTTTTTCAAAAGACTCATATTCTATTTCACTATGATCAACCGCTGGTAATGGATCAATCTCTTTTTTTTTGGGAGGTGCTATAGGATTTCCATCTTCATCATATTCGATCTCCTGATCAGACTCTTCTTGTTGTAATCCAGCAGTAGGATTTTCTTCCATATACCTTATAAAATTAGTAATCACTATTTGATATTCTTCTTTGATATTTTTTTGAAAAAATTCAATAGCTTGCTCTTTACCTATAATAGCTCTCTTCATCGTCCTCCCCATCTATATCTGCTCTAAATCCTTTAGACTTGTCTTCTTTACGATCTTCTTCTGCTAACTGAGCTTCATAATTATTTTTCTTAACTTCTGCATCAATACCTGCCATAAAAGCATCTAAAGGATCTTCTTCGCTATCGCTATCTTCTTTTGGTGTTGTCTTTTTCATTAAGTCGTATGTTGGCGATCCAGGTGCAGGTATATACTCCAAGGAGGATGTAGGAGGATCATCATCGTCTTCAAAATATCTATTGTATGAATATAATAATAAGATTTATATTTATAATAAATTAATAATTATCGATTATATAACATTTTACTTACTCTTCTTCAGTTTTGCTACGTTTCTTTGGCATACCCCAACAAGCAGATAAAGCATTTTCAGTAATAGAGTTCATAGTGTGATATCCTTGTTTACTCAGTACTGAATTTGGTGGAGGAGGAGGTATATTGGAACCACTTCGTTTGGTTCCTGTCATTTGAAAACCAGGGAATCCAAAACCCTTAGGTTTATTACCACCACCACGGTGATAACTCATAATTATTTCTATTAAAATTAAATGAAAATAAAAAGAAAGCACCAACTATTAATTGTAAGGTTAACCTCTTAATAAAAGCACGAATATGTAACTTTTTATTTAGTAAATGTAAAGCAAAAGTATAATTTCATTCATAGACATTATAAATATATTATTATTAATTTCAATATTTAAAAATATTAAAATATAATAAATCTATAATTTTTCTTTCATGTAAACACAGCTCTAATAAGGTTAGAATAATCTTAGAATTAGCTATGACACAAACATCGTAAAACACATTCTATATAATTTCTTTATTCACTATCTAACAATCAGAAATTATATTTTTAGAGTGATACATATATATATGCGTGTATAACAACCACCTTAGACAGCAATATCACGTATGGATTTATTTGCATTAAGAACAACTCAACTTCGTATCGAACGTGTAGAATGAATGCAGGATGCATCTGTCACGAAAACTCGAAGACAGTGCTGCCACCATAAGGTAATAAAAAGGTAGCATGTCACATCGATTTTAAACATAAAATTTAAGGCTGTTTATCGCTTCTCGTTCTATAATGATTTACACCAACAATGAATAATGATATAATTTTTGAACAATTCTGATGAACAAGATCTCATTTTAAAAATGAGAATTTTTGAAAACACATTATTTTCTTTAAATAATGCGTTTTAAAAGAAGTGTTTTTTCGACGATAGTTTATGCATAAAAATAAAGCTTTTTCAAAACTTGGAGAAAGTGGAGTTCTTACTTAAACCCTTATACTTAAAATAAGATCTTGTTCCTCAAAATTGGTCAAGAATTATGCCTGGACTTATTACTCTTTTCGACATTTTTCGAATGGAAACATTTCTTACAGTGGCGCCCTCCGAAATCTGCGACAAAAGATAGAAGCTCTTAACCCCACTACTGACTGCCATATAAACGCTAGTGTGGTTATGTTTATATCCGTGGAGTAAATAATAGCTTCCTTGTGCGTACAAAGAGAACAAGAAAAACAATCGAACGTTCGATTGACTTTGATATTTATCAATCCAGTCGTCTTTCGCCTTCCAACGAGTGAACATCGGATCGGTAATACAGGAGTATATAATCCGAGAATAATACAAGATAATACAGGAATTTATTATCTCCCAAGTGTTAAGCTGGTAAAACAATCAACTACTTCTATCGACAAAAAGGTAAGTAATTCAAATATTTATTAATACCTCCAAAGTGAAAGTTCGTCAGTAAAATAAAAATATATCGACTAATAAAACAGGAATTTATTATTACTGATAGAAAAGGTCAAATAGGAATTTACCATTGCTCATCGATAAAAACAGAGTTATTATTATGAAAGAGTCGGTAAACCGTTATCTATCATTATCGATTAGTAAAACAGAGATTTAGTCTTATTGGTCGCATTTTACATCAATAAAGCAGATATCTACTATTGTCGACAATACTTTAATCAAATATTTAAGTACTTGAAAGCAGGCATCCGTATGTGACCAGGAATTTAAATAGTAAATGTAAATTATTCTTGAAAGTTAGACATTGACTTACGATTTATATATATTCTTTCGAACAAAGCACCATTAGATACGAAGAACGTATATATACGCTTATAATATGCGTAGTATATTATTCAATTCGTATTTAATAGTATCTGAATTTCAATGTCTGAAAAGTAACCATCATGAAATTATATCATGTTTTACAATCCATCACAATTGAATATTAATCTTTTCACTTTCAAATATTTTTTTTTATCTATTTATCCTATAAGTAAACATATTATATGTACATTTAAACTATAGAATTTCTAAGAAAAATTCAAGATAAATTACTTGTTATTTACAAAGGAAAATATTTTATTTGCTGTAATAAAATACATCATTTCCTACTTTGAAACTTATAAAACAGAAAAATCAATCGAACGATTTAAACACTCCAACACCCAATTATCAGCAATATGTTTCGACCTTGGAAAACCTTCGATCTTGGTTTTTTCACAAGTGCGCCGAAGCGAAAATAAAATAAATATTATTTTAGTATACACACAATATATACGCACACAAAACAATGAATACTACTCGTACACAAATAAAGCTATTACATCTACGTATTACTGCGCCGCTTAGTGTTTCATAGGTAGAACTAAAATTTAAGCGTGCGTTTTACATTAGAGCAGTGGTATCCAACTTGTGGCCCTCAGACCTCATATGGTCCAATAAAGCAAATAATATGGCCTAGAATAAATTTCCTGTGGTAGATTAATACAACGACCCGAATATAATCGTTTTATGGAAAAAATTTCGATGGCCGCGGACACCACGTGGTGATAGGATTAAAGCAGCAATACTTTATAAGTGAAAACATGTTTAGTGTTTTATTGCGAAGATAATGTGACTAAAAACTAAAAAAAAAAAAAGAAATTTTTATATTTATTATATATTTACTATATTGTATTTTTTATTTTTTATATGCGATTTTTTACTCAATGCGATCCATATTACCAAGAAGATTGGACACCACTGCGTTAGAGCTTGGAGATCGTAAAACCAGCATGATTGACTCACATAACGTATATTTTATATGGTATTAAAGCTCAATTCACATTGATAATGTTAACACGTTATAAGCCGTCAATATATTCTGTAATAGAAAAAATAAATATTTATTTATTTTATTATAAATTTTTAGTAGTGGCAAGTGCAAGTACAATATAATATAGATGTTATTAAATGTTACATCGACGGTTTGTAATGTAACAACTTTATATGCAATATGAATCCAACTTAATACTATATGATATAATGGCGAACTAGTTTATAACCAATTTATTTGATTTTACACAAAAATAATGATCTTGTTATTTCGATCATTTATTTGAGTTTATTCATTTGAGTATTTCAGTTAATCTTGATATGTTAAATTTAACATTTAAATTTGAAAAAATGAGAGGACACTTAAAATTGTTCACATTTTATTAAAAAGAAGTTAATATCTATTTTGTTATTATTATTATTAATGTAAGAAAGAATTTTTGGGTATTCTAAAATATGTTATTAAAGAATTAAAGAATACATCTTAGGTTCAGTGCAAATATCTTAACTCAAAAATAATAAAGACATAGCATTTTTTATAACATTGATCGCTGTTTATATGTACCTCAGCATTCATTATACATATAGAGTAAAAACTGTGGCAGGACTAGCTAGCTATAATCTAACACCATATTCCAATCTATAGAATCTATTTAATTTGTATTGCACCAAGATTTTGATTGGGTTTGATATGACCTGTAAAGTATATACTTTCAGTTTAATTAGTTAATTTTTATTACAATGCAAAGCACTGTGATAATTTTAGTTACTTTACTTGGCACTTGCAAAATACATTAAACTATATTGTGCGAAGAAAAACAATATTCTCTCCTTTGTTTTATTGATGTAATGAAATACAAGTATTATTTCTTAAGATTTTGTTTATGTCTCATCTTATATATATTTTTGTTTTTAATATTTTAATAATAACTAATGCTAATTAATTATTTATAGACAACTATTTTCATATTTAAATACAATTGTTTATTTGTTAATTATTATATAACTCCTATGTTCTTATCTAACAAATAAGAATCAAGAGTTGCTATGTTCACATGTACCGACAAAGTTCTATCTTTTATAGATCACAAAGCAGCAAAAGGATATTATAATTATCATATTATTTGACAATCTATGAAAGATAGTCAACATTAAGTTATTAATGTTACAATAGCATAATATGTACAGGAACCTAAGAGGTGGGATGGTATGGGCGGCTTCACTCAACGGAATGCAACATTTCTTTTAACGTCTGGTATCTTGTAAGCGATGTTGACAGAAATATTTCTTTGATGATATTTAACAGAAAACTTATTTCTCATAGATACAAATTATAAAATTACAATACTTCTATATTACATTGTAATAGTTCAAATAACTTAAGCAACATATGTGTATACGTATTTTCTTTAAATACATTTATAAAAAATTATTGCAAAATGTCCATATTTACCAACTTCATGCGAGCAGTATATAAAAACCTGTTAAAGAATTTATAACATAGAAGTATTGCTCTAAGTTACAATAACAATAATTATTTTTATTTCGAGTATCCATAATTTGGCATATAAACTACATGATGGCGTATCTGTATTAATATAGTATTTTAAACTATTGCACAGCAAAGACAATTATTTTAATACTGATTGAAAGGATACGTTATCAGTACTGTAATGCACTTATACGCTGTTTTTTATACCCGTTTAGATTAAATATCTTCATGATTTTTAAGTATATTCAAGTATAAATAAAAAAGAAATTTTTTAAAGAAACCTATCTTATGCTTACATATTTAATTGAAACATGTAATATTGATTTAATAGGAGATCAATCATTTTACTTGTAATATATTATAATAGTAATCTTACAATAAAAGTAAGATGGTTTTTGATGAATTTAAAATAATTATAGTAATATCAAATGTTTGTTGAAAATAATTACATATTCATGTATATCATAAGACAGGCTACTTTAAATACATGAAATAATTTATTAAATCATTGATTTATTATGACATTTTCTGATTTTTCTTAAACATACGAAATTGCGGAATACTCCAGCATCAATTTCACAAAGTGAAGTCTAAATTCACAATTAATTTGAATCATAGTCCTTTTTATTTAATAGAGCGTTTTGTACTATATGGGTTTACACAACAATATACGTATGTGCATGTACATACATACCGTACATTGTACATTTGTGATATATACCTTATAGCTTCAAACACAGATACATACCCCATTATTTTATTTACACAATTAAAAAAAGAACATATTTTATTTATTTCCACAATTCTATAAAATTTCAAGTGAATACCCATAGATATCTAGTACTTTCACTTTTTTATAATTGAAAACCAAACTAACACATTTGAAAACAATTTATATTTAATATATCTAAAAATGTAGATATATATATATATATATAGAGAGAGAGAGAATCGACGATTGACTAGTATCTTACTAGTAAATTGCATTTATATTCTTTACTTTTATAGCTATGTCTTTGTGTGGCACCTTTCATATATATTTGTCCGAATATATACTTACAGGTTTATCCTAATTTTGTTTTTAATGTTTGATCAATAAAAATATGCGAGAACATTTTACTTTTAACCAAAAATAAAATGTTAGTCTCTTTTGTTAATAAATAATTTAATTTTTTTTTTTTTTTTTTTTTTTTTTTTACTTTGAAAACTAATCATTATATCTTATATTACTGCTTGAAAAATTTCATAAATTGCACAAAATCTTTTCTTGTACAAAATAATGACTTTATACTCAAAAAATTGATTTTAATAATACAGCACTATAGAATTCTATTTGACTAGTTTTAAGAATCACTAGATTTTAATCACTTGTGAATTATTGGTTATTCATAGGAAAAGCTGCATAATATTTGAATAAAAGAATTACATAAAGTTATCAATAAAATATGTTATTCAATTTTCAATAAAAGTACTTTCTACTTCCCAAAATATTGTCTAAATCTTGAATTATAAGTTATTTGGACATCCATTAGATATTTTTAGTATATTTGTAATTAGTTGATAAAATGAAAAAAAAATAGTTCATTATGAAATTAATAGAATATTAAAATAAAGCTATAATATTCTAATATCCCTAAATAAAAAATGCAGCTTACAACCGATGATCTAACATTGCTTATTTCAACTTCATGTTATTTTCGCTTGTACGGAACAATATTGGAGATCGTGATCAACTTGATAAGTTTCTTGCAACTTATGATCACAGTTTTTAACAACTCTAGTATTGCACAGTGTGATAAAAAGAAAGTTTAAAACCATATCAATCATAATGTCTGTTACCAATAGATATACTAAATATCCAGTATGTTTAAATTATTAATTAATGTGATACACAAACAATCTGGATGATGTTACTGAAAAATTGTTGCATTCTGTTGATTCCTGTAGTGGGCTTTTAAAGACTAGCATACTCGCCCGGATTAATGGTTACTTCAAAATTATCTTCTATAAGATAAATATTTGCTTCCTTTGCAATTTAAACTGTAAATAAGATATACTGATCAGAGTTGTAACTATTATTATATGTATGAATTTGTGTTTAGCATCAGGCATAACTTTTTGTTTGAGTGCTTTACATTGTATGTAAAATTGCTAAGTATAATCCATATGTAGTTCTAGCATTATTAGTATAATTTACATCTGTATATACGCGAGCGCGCGCGCATGATGTATGTATATGTGTAATTTTGTATCATGTATAATTTAACACCCAAGGGCATTACATGATCAAAGTTATAACAAAGCATTGTTTTGTAGTCCTCAAACACATTTTAACACATCATATTTTATGCAATTTAAACTTCAAAATAAATTTTCAGTGCACAAACAGTATTGTATATTATGGTGTTTTTAAAATATATTATCTTAAACGTTCTGTCAATATTTCTGACAAAATTAAATATCATTTAATAATATAATTTTAATTATATAAAATAAATAAATAAATATACGAATATTCTTTTTCACAGAAAAAATAAAAAGTTAGAATCACGAAACAGCTATTTATTGAAATAAATTAGATTTAATATAAAATATAACTGCCAAGTTATATTATATTAAAGATTTTCACGATTAAAAAGATATAATTTCTAATGATCGTTATTTGAGTATTTCGATTTTTTATACTGAATGTACACCGAAAATAGAAGTATTTACAATTACGCTCAGCCTACTGCAATTTGTAAATTATACGTCCTAAAAATTAAAAAAAATGTATCATGTCATAAATAACGATAATTTAATTGAAAATGTGGTTTTAAAACAATATTTTACGCGATCACATACCAAAATAATATAGTGCTGTGCTTCTCTTATAAAATAACAATGAATATCCATCCCTTTCAGCAAAGTCTTTAAGTTCTAATGAGCATCTCGGATTACTATGAAGGCTGTATTCTTCCAAGAAAGTATCACACTCCCAGTTGGCTGTGGTAGAATTGTCTTGATTGTAATATAAGCAAAGACTTGGGAAATTCTGAACACTAATTCTCACGATTCTCTGCTAACTACCGTAGTATCTGGTATAGGTCTAAATCTGCGACACCTGAAACGTTAAATACATATGGATGAATATACAAATAAACAATTGATAAATATGTGTGTGTGTGTGTGTGTGTGTGTGTGTGTGTATTCTTCTTAACACAAAATAGTGTAATTATATTTGTAATTATCTAGTGATATAAAATAATGGGCTCGTAGATTATATTATACCTAGCATTATTTTCCGCTACATGAGGTGGAAGAGTTGCTGGCGGCGGTGGAGGTTGAGCGTTTTGTGGACCACTGCTATCAGAATCATTATCACTGCTTTCTTCTGTTCTTTTACCACCTTCTCCTAACAGATGCGAAGGTACACCTCTAGGGAAGCATCTTGGTAATACTTCAGAATTTGGCCTCATCCTACGTTGTGGTCTTTGAAATCGTAAATTTAGTTGACTGGCATCTGTTACATACTTTTCACTTTGTCTTCGACGGCGTAATGCTGGTGTACAACCAGTTAAATTGTCATCTTCCGCCGAACTAGCCGATGTTAAAGGTGACATATTTGGTCTTGCATCAGGTAAAGTAGCACAACGACGAAGTGCAGGTGCCTCCATATGTACTGTCAAGGGTTTACCTTTGATAGCTAAAATTTAGTAGCATTAGTATTGATAGATTTGTATGTAATATTAATTGCAAAAATCAACGCATATTTAGTACTAAATAAAGATTTGTTCTCTCTCTCGTAATTAATAATAAGATGAAATTAGATTATTGAAATGATAAATAATATGATGAAAGCATTGCAATGTAAGTTTCAAATCATTAAGCCAATGATGTGATAATATAAAATAATATAAGCTAACTTTTTAATTAATATAAGAAAAGTATACCTTTTCAATAGATTGCTTTCTAATATATAAATATTTTTTTTAAATAACATGTATAAGATTATTAATATTCTAAAATTGTATCAAGTTAATACACTATTATACCTAATATTAAGCAAGTATTATTTAAGAATAATTTAATTATCTCTATTTGCAAGATATTTCCATTTTTCTTAGCAGGGAAATCTTAAAAATTATTCTTGCACTACAACACATTATGTCTTCATTAAATGTTACTAAAAATATTTAATTTCTTTTTCTGATCTATCGTAGATATAGAAATCGAAGATATCGTAATTCGATCAAATACGGAGAAAACTTTAAACTCGTGTACTAGTTAACACGATATATAAAAAATTATCATATATCATGAAAAAGCATTTTACTAACTAGTTTCTCTTTCCTTAGTTACAACCACGGGTGCTGGTGATTTTTCTACTTCACTTCCTGTTCCAGTCCTAGTATTTGGTGTATTAGTTTCAGGAGTTGATTCGGATAATGAACATTTAGGACTCTTCACTGGTATTGGTATTTTACTGTGAATACTATACGTTCTGCAAGGTGTTTCCTTCTCCTTATTGTCCTTATATTCACGCAGTAATGGCACTGAGTTTGAAACAGTGGTTACGGCAGTGGTAGCACCAGACTCTTTATTCTGAATATTGTTAATAGGTACCCGACTTTCATTTGCATCGTAATAAACTGATGGTTCTTCAGGCCCTGGATTTGGGCTAGCTGGACTACCTGCAGTACCATTCGTTAATTTTCCTGTGAATTAAATGAATTAAATTAAGTTGAGGAATAAAGCTTTTATCAATAGAAAACTGAAGATTAATTTCAGACAATTATCTGTAATGTGTAGAATTAGACATTTTTTTTCAAATTAATAGGAAATTAATACGTTTATTGTTCAACTCACTTTGTAGTGGTTCCCTATCTGCACTTGTTTGTATTACTGTAGCTCCTCCAGTTGCATCTACTACTCTAATTTCAAGCTTTCCTGCTACAGCTTCTTCTTCTTCATCGCCAGCAGGAGTGCTTGGCACAGTGTTATGAGGTGAAAAAGCAACAGCAGGTACACTAGCTCTCCTTGGTGGTGGATTTTGTCTTGGCTCATCATATCTTGTAGCAATGTTTCTCATAACATCTACTTCGTAAAATAAGTCATCAAATGCAGCTTGTTGAACCTATTAAAAGGACGTTAGGATATTGTATAACTATTAATACAAAATGATATCACACAGAGATGATATAATAAAAGAGATTATATAATGTAATATATAATTATACATACCAATGGAGCTTCAAGATGGCTGCGAACATGCGGTGCTAATGTAGGAACGCTCCAAGCACGTGGAAGAGCTCCTTGAAGTTCTGGATATTTCTCTATACCAGCAATATTTAAACATCTATGTGGAACTACCGGACGTGGAGAATCTTCACTTATACGCGATAAAGCTGTTGGTACTACCACATGCTGTTGTACTGTATTTGATGAACTACTTGGGTGTGGACCTGCTGCTTTTGTATCAGGTGGTACTGGTATTGAAGTTGTTGTAGTATTAGCTTCATTAGCAGCTGTCTGGATAAACAAAAGGTATATAAAAAAAAATGAACAAAAGCTAAAAGGAAGAAATGTTATTACATGTAATATTTTCCATTAAATTCATTAAATTCCGTATGATTACATTAAAATATTTGTTGCAAAAACAATATCAAATTTCGACTAATTATTTTAGTACTATAATCATAGCTTATTATACACCCCATACATATTTATATTTTAAAAATGTAATTAATACTTTGCTCCTACTATATTTTATTAGTAAGCACAGTAGAACACATGCAATAAACTTACATTAAAAATTGTATACTTTATCCCACTACTTTATACACATAAGAACACCTTTCTTGATACTGTATTTTTTTATTACATTATGATATTTCTTTAAATTTGGAACAAAGTTTTGAAGAACATTGCAAGAAAATAGTAAAATGTTTCGTGTACTATCATCTTCTAACAGAAGGCAAATGAATCATATATAGAATAAATTATAAATGTATATTAATGCATGACCATAGGTATTCTATTTGCATGGATTAATCAAATAGAACATCCTGTATATATTTGTTAATACGGGTCATGCATTAAACTGTATTTTTCTATGATTACACTTGCATTATTAATCTTGATATACATGTAACTCTAATCCAAAGAAATGAAATTATTAACATATACGTAAAAGGAGAGGCTATAGCATTTTGAACTCAAAACGACGGTAATCAAGAACTTGATTTGGCAGTACAGCAGGTGTCAAGCGAGGATGTTGATATAGGGCAGACATGGCTAGAATATAACAGATACTTCCATCAATTATCGAAATTGTATTATTTAAAAAATTGAAAGATAATATCTGATGTAAATATAAAACACGCGAACGTGTAAGCCGCACTAATAAAAAAACAAATATTTAAAAATTACATCCACATATATAGAATCTAAATGAAATTTCTGTGAGTAAATGTATTCTATTCGCGTCTGACCTTCTGAACAAAATAATAGATCTAATACTCACCTGTGGAACCAAAGATGGTGGATTCGTACCCTTATGTTCGGGACTTTGTAAATTTTCACCTTTCCATTCATTATCTGTTTCTTCAGAATCATCGAATTGCGATTTCCATTGTGAAGCTAATGTTAATCCACCACCACCTTTTGTCACTTGTTGTAAGGCTGACACATTGTCGTCATCTATCTGCGCAAACTGCGTAATGGAGCAATCCCGTACAGTAGCACGTCCTGCTCTTCCTTGCTGTCGCCCATCTGTTCTTCTTCTTGGTTCCCGTCGTAATGGTTCCCTCTGTTCAGTAACCTGCTAATCATATATAAGATAGCAGGGGTACCTGCTTACAAAATAAAGAAATACTTCAAGTGCAGAGACTGAAAAAAAGGTTAATACTAAAGTGTTTTACTACCATGGAAATGCTTTAATGTGATGCATATAAATAATTAATTTTTTTATATAGTTATTGGTACAGAAATACATGTAAAGAAAATAATATACATAAAGACACATGTGAAACGTCATGCTGTATACATACGGGACTTTGATTTCCTATGTATTTTGTATTAGTCACATCATATGAGCAGTAAGACGCATCCACTTCAGTTTGTACACGTGGACTTGGTGGTTCACCAGAAGTTTTTTCTGGAGCAGTAGCAACACGCAAACGGGCAAACGTTGCGCCACTTGCAGATTTTCTTAATGGAGTTACTGCATTTGATATTACTTTAGAACGAGGAACTTCAGAAGCTGAACAAGCAGACGCCATTAATGCATCACCTTCATTGTCCAGTTGCTTTTCTACTGTTGTAGCAGGAGTTTGTGGTTCTACTGCCATTGATAAAGCACGCCTTTTTTTCGGAGAACCTAAAGAAAGGAAAATTATGTTATAGTAATAATAAAATAATTTAAATTATCACAGATATACAAAAAAGGTCTACCAACCTTGAACTACAGGAAGAATTGCAGTATTCTGTGTACCAGCCTGAGTATTATCTGTTGTAGGTATTGTTGCATTACAATTTTTATCTCGACCATGATTACTAATAGCTGATGCAAATGGTACTGGAGAACTTTCAACTTCACGTTGTCTGTTCCTTCTACATACACTTTCATAATCCATCAGTGCCTTTCAAGGATATCATAATATATATGTTATTATTAAAATTAAAATTAGAAACATATGAATGTAAAGTATGAGACTGAGTATACTAGATTATTCATTGTTTGTGCTTGGCTACTTAAGCTCTATTTGTTTAATAAATTTAATAAAAAATAAAAGAATTTATCTTCCCAAACGGGAGTAAGTGATTCTATACTGTTCTTTTGTAATCATACTAGTCTCTAATATACGAATATTTGTATATATAAAACAGGCATAATTTTCTGTCATATTACTAGTAATACTATACTGATTTTAGTCTTATTATAAACTGTAAAAATAATTTTAACTACATTTCTTACATCTAACTCTTTTCGGTTGTCTGGTTCAACATTTTCTTGGTTGTTTGTATCTACAGTTGGTATGGTTGGAGGCTGATTAATAGCAGTTGCTGTTGTAAGTGCAGGAGGAACAGTAACTGTAGGTAATGATCTGGTAGTTGATAAACCTTCATTAGCTATCAATGGTCTTTCCCAATCATAAGGATCATTTGGTTTCACACATCTACGTTTCATGCATCGTTCAAACAAACCAGCTAACATTGCATAATCTGGTTCATCTGCATATCCCAGACTCTATAAAATATGATCGTGTTAATTTCATTTTGTAAAAATATGTATTATAAAAAATATGTATATTTCTATTTACTATAAAGACTTTTTAATGAATATTATTTATAAAAAAAAATATCACATTTATATGTTTAAAAATCCTATCATTTATAAATAAGTTTTATATGTACATCTATTAAATAATAATTTTGTAGTGTTGGAATACTATTACATGTATAGAGATTAAGGTATTGCAGAGATAAGCAGATCTACCTTTTTAATAGACATATTTAACTTGTATTAATTTGAAAAAGATACCTGAATATGTTCCAAAAACAGGCGTAGGTCAGATGGGAGATGCTTTAAAAGTAAGCGGTGGTCATACTTTTCTTTCATAAAACCCACCTATAAAACATATAACACTGTATGACTATTAATTTTAAAAATACTTACATAAGATATATGTACATCTTGTACTATGAGCATAAAATTTGAGTATCAACTAACTTGTTCTTTGTCTTTTATTTTACGCCATGGTAGTTGACCATTAACGAATTCTACAAGCATGTAAAACAAAGACCACAAATCGTCATGTCGTCCCATTTCTTTGTTCTTATGTGCATTAACAGATGCATACCGGACGGTTCCTCTAAACCCTGCAGCAGCACGGGGTGGTCTAACTTCACCAGTACCCGTTGTAAACTGGCGGGCTAGACCAAAATCTAACATATATACCAACCTAGCATTGTATGATTGGCGTCCAATAGAAAAATTTGACTGTAAACATAAATGTAATAAATAATTGCTTTAATAAGAATTCAGGAGACAAAAAAAAATATATGCGAATGTAAAGATAGGGAAATAAGTAAATGAAATATTAAAAATATTAAGGACACTTACAGGTTTAATATCTCTATGAAGAAAGCCTACTTGATGTATACTTTCTATTGCTTTCAAAATTTGAAGACCTAGTCGTAAAGTAGTTGATAATGAAAAAGCACCTCTTGGCTGCGCTCGTCTTAATTCAGCTAAATTTTTGCCTTGCAATTGCATTACAACGTAATTAAATCGATCGTTACGACCACAGCCTATAAATCTGCAAACATGTTCTTTACCTGAAACAGAGCAATATATATATTAAAAATATCTTTATTTTATATATGGTTCAAATCTGTATTGTAAAGATTCATTGGTATAATCAATGTAACAATACAGCCGTAGAAATATCCCAGAAATACATTATTTTATAAGCAAGCATATAAATATTAAAGGAATATAGGAGGGTATTCTATACTGACCCTGCAGTTTTTTCAATACAGCAACTTCCATTTTAAGAACCTGTTTAGGCTGACGTGCGGATTCCACTTTAAGAGCAACCTGCTCTTTTGACATTAAATCTAGGCCTTCGTATATTTCACCAAATCCGCCACCCCCTATTTTTTTAACCTATAGTATATATATTACACCTTAGTCTGTGCACTATACCAAACTATTTAGAAAAGACTACAGAGATATAGTCTTTTAAATGTTCTTTTTACTGCTATTTACAAAAGAGATAAAACTCAAAGACTAAATTCTAGAATTGGAAGACGAAACAACTCAAAAGCATAATGCAGTTCATAAAGTACTACTTTTTAA
This sequence comes from Vespula pensylvanica, assembly GCF_014466175.1. Lineage (NCBI taxonomy): Eukaryota > Metazoa > Arthropoda > Insecta > Hymenoptera > Vespidae > Vespula > Vespula pensylvanica. The sequence continues at coordinate 14,418,142 of NC_057685.1, forward strand.
AAAGCCTTCTTAAACAAAACAAGTTTGTTTCTTAATCAATTTGCAGTTAATAAGACCCAAGAAAAAAACGTGCAAAGTTTACGTTCTCTAAAGTCGAGAGAACGCGTTAAGACGAAAAACGATAAAAAAAAA